>NW_012027046.1:676624-705469 GCF_000956235.1 Wasmannia auropunctata
GAGAGAGAGAGAGAGAGAGAGAGAGAGAGAGAGCGCTTCATGGAGATCAAAAGGAGAGAAGAAAAAATACAATGACGATAGCTGCTGCTTGGGGTAGGTCGAGCTATTTTTACGCGTGCCCGGCTTATTGCGTTTACCTCGATTAACGCATTAACCGTTACGTCCATCACCTGTGACCGGAACAATGTCGTTAACATTGCGTTGCGAATATACGGAGCGTCCTAGAACCCTCGATAGATTCTCTGGCCCGAATTTGGATATCAAATTAATTGATTTAACACTTTGACTGCCATGTCACCCATATTTCAGTGGCACGTAAAATTCGCGAGGGTCATCACTCATTTGTAGCTGGCGGGTTTATTTAGATGATTAAGAAATTTTATTATTGTACTATATATTTAAGACGTTAAAGAAACAATATAAATTCTATTAAGATATTGAAAAAAAAACAATAAAATATTAAATTAAAGCACTATATTTATTTAGCTCGATGCCGAAATTAGCTTGGCAGTCAAAGTGTTAATCGAATTTATAAATAAAGATATAAAAATAACGATATATAAAAAATTAATAATGTAATATTGAAAAGTTAAAAGAAAAGCTAAATAAAAATTTGCAACTAGAGAAATAGATGCAAAAGATAGAGTTGGAACGATTAACTTTACAATCAATATCATGACGAAAATCGTCATCTGACGGATTTAAGAGAAAATCTTTATTATTTGAAGCTTCTACTTAAAGTAGCCTGGTGATGCTATCAAAACATCGATTGCGCATCGTCACACATGGTTCACTGACAATCAGTTACGAACGATGGAAAAGGAATAGCATTGCAGGATGAACAGACAAAGGGCAAAGGTAGCAGAAATAGAAAGAGAGAAATCAGGTTGAAAGAGTGTGGAATGAATGTCGACGCGAGAGACGACTTGTAAGACAAAGGAGAGTATCGAGATGACGCGAAGGAGAAAGAGAGAAAAAACGGTTGGAGAACGAGTGGCAGGGACGAGAGGAAAGAGGAGGAGAGGAGAGGAGGGACATTGGGGTAGGTCAGACGAAAGCACGAAGAGAGCGCACCGCGCCTGACGTTCATGTACGCAAGCGAAGGTGGGAGTGAAAAGGAGGTGGATGAGGAGGAGGTGGTCGGATAAGTTGGACGGAGGTACGCGTACGGGGACTCGTGGTGGAAAGAGTAAGGGAGAGAAAAAGCGACAAGACGGAGGAGAGTACGAAGGGGGAGAGAGAGAGAGAGAGAGAGATGCAAAGGGTGCGGAGCGGAGGGTGAGGAAGAGACGCGGCTCTCCCCGCGGAGGGTTGCGGCTTTCGCTTCGGCGTGAGGTCAGCGTTCCTCAACCTTTGCCCCAGAATGCCCCTGGTAATGCCGATACGCGACGCTTTCGAACCTCGTTAATCGCACCGCGCGGCCGCCAACACGGTGCTCGCAATTTCAACTCGCGGCCATGCGTCACCGCGCGTCAGGCCGCGTGCCGAGAACTCGCGGCATTGCCGCAACGCGCGATTTAGGGCCCTTCGCGGATATTTATGTCATGTGCCGCGGACGCGAGGGGAGATTCGCCTTGATGACATTTCCGGCGTCGCGTCCCACTTCGGTGGAGATTCACGCTTGCTTTTCACGACATGTGTCTTTACATGCGTTAGCAGGGCTCTTCCACTTTCGCGTGGCTCTAAAAGCTACACTTTATGCCGTGTTGCATTTAGTTACTAATCCGCTCGTGTTTATGAACGGATCTTAATAGATTAAGCAGAACTGGTTTTCGCGTACCATCGTGTGTTGTTTAGGAACTATTCACAAATTTTTGTCAGTTCCGCTTTATATCCTCGCTGGTGACGTTTCTGTCGTCACACTTTGTGTTATACCTATGTCGGAGAAAATCGTTTCGTGTTTACGAGAGGATAGAACCTATTTTCACACATATCCAATTTAGGATCTTTCGCAAATATTTATGTTATGCCACGAACGTGAACTTTCGAAGCTTTCGAACTTCCGCTGTTGTGTTCTATGTATATCGGAAAGTCCCAATCGCGTTTATGGTAGCGTTTACGGCTTAGATCCTCACGTGACAAGTCGCATTTTGTATTATGGCATCAAAATGTTGCAAAAATGATTACAAAAAAAACAAAAGCCTTCTTTATTTTACTATTATATGTTTATTATTATTATCAATTTAATCTTAACAGTTAATCAAGTTTGAATCGTGCAGTATAAATCATGTAAAAATATTATAACTTTATTATATTTTTTGCTACATTGTATTTGCTAAATTAGAAATTAATAATCTTATGTATCTTTGTTTTAATCTCAATATTTCAGTAATTTGTTTCATTCAGGTCATCTTGCACACATTGCGTTCAAAATGTAATCAAATAAACATTTTAAAATTAACTAAGGGTTAAAATGTAATGTAACAAAGTTGAATGAATCTGTGCATCAAATTTCAGGCGCGCAGTATTCACAATTTTATTCCCGAGAGTTTATTTTTCGCATTTTTATTCAGTAAGCGTGTAAATTCTATTTTGTAAACTGTTTTTCTCCGGTTTTATTTATTTAGTAGCGCTTATACACCGCGAATTTTCAATTGAAACGTTATATTCATTACATCTCGCGTTAAGCGGTTCGCGCGCGGGTATTTATGGCCGTGTCGAACGTAAACTTTCAGTCTCGACTCGTTTCCGGCTCGTTCGTTCATCCGGCCGTTTCAATGATGCATACGAATCAGCCCTGTGAGATAGCACGTTAATTTAAGACAATATAATAATGCTTACATAATTTGTAGGTTGATTACAAAAAATCATTTGGTAGAAAATTTGAAATATTTTACACTCCTAAATTTTATAATCTTCGTCAATCTGCATAAGTTTTAAATAAATTTTAAGATTTAAAAAAATATAAATAAAAAATCTATTGCGTTTATTTTGTCTTCAACTTCATATAATTTCATTAATTATTTCTACTTTGATAAATATTATAATTGAATTGTTATTTGCTTAGAGATGGTTTGCGACAATATAAATATAAAATATTAAAGCTAACCAAGAATAAATGTCGCAAATTATCTATAATATTGTAGTGATTGAGAGAGAGAAAGAGAGAGGGAGAGAAGAATGAATCAATCATGCGTTAAAATTAATTTCGCATGGTTTTTGTATGAAATATATATTCTCGTCCGCAGTTTACGGCGACATTTCACAAATATTTCCCACAAACTTTCGAAGACAAAACGATCGTCGATCGCATAAATTTGTCAATCAACAACGTACGGAGTTTCAAAAGCTTCATATTGCCCGATCCTATTAAGAGTTTCAAGACTTTGTTGGTGGCGTGATGAAATCGCAAAGTCGATTACGTGCTACATTTACCACATTACGAACCATTTATATTATAAGTGTGGATTACAAATTTACATCTTCCCCTTGCGACGGAATTACAGCAACTTCTCGACACATTAAGATATTTAACTACATCGAGTGGAATTTCAGAAAATCTTTTGTATACATTGAACTTAATTTTGATAAAATTCTTACATTCTACATTTTTCTTTAAAGACATAACTTTAAGAGCTTAATCTGCGGAGAGAATTCGAGGACAAATTCATCGCGCGAAAGATGTAAACGATCACCCAGATTCTAATAACCCAATCCATAAAGCATCCTTCGAAGGTTTTGAGGTCACTCTCAATCGAAGATAGCCGTACGACTGTGTGGGTATCACGTGTACGTGTGTTTCATGTCGCTCGCGAACTTATTTAGCACGAGCGTCGTATGGAAAATTCATGTCGTTTCAAAGTAATATGAATTGCATTCGAATTCCCCCGTGATCGCGAATTCAAGTAAATTCATCGATATATTCTCACGATATCCATTTGCGCGTGTTGCATTTCATTTCTTAATATATTTTACAAAATGCGGACAAAAAAAAACGAGGAACAATATAGAAAAAGAATATATGCAAATGCCGCCCAGAGAGTGGTGATCGAAAATACCTAAATGAGAACAAAAGTTAAGGCAAATCCCGCGATTGGAGATATATCGGGCGTTAATTAGTGACGCGATGTGCCGTTCATAAAGAATATATGTAATTCCCGCGTCAGATAATTTACCGGGATAATCCCGCCGACAATTCTCTGTCGAATCCGATTATCTTCGCGGATCTGTCGATCGCAGGCGCCACGTCGTTACCATTATTACCGTTGCCGGTACCCATTCGTACGGCAAATGCTAATGCCACCGCGAATTAGTCCACGATGCCCCTCCCGTTCCGCCTACATTTGCTCACCGCTCGTTCTCCTCCTCTGCCCCTCGCCCCTCCCGCCGTCCTCTGCCTCCCCCGCGTGGCTGGCGGCGGTGCATATCCCGCGCGCGCCCTCCTGCGATCTTCCGCTTGCCGAGCGTAATTGCTATCGCGAACTGTGCACCGGTCTGTCCTTCGACCGGCTGGTTGCATAACCAAATACGCCGAACGCCTGTTTCTCGGTGTCACCGCGAACACATGTCACGTGGGCCCGATTGGTTTCACGTGCGTGCGTGCGTGGTGCACTTTGTAAACTTTGGTCAATGACCGGCGGAGCCTTGAACGCATCCTTCGTAATCCATTTATCATGCGTTCTAGTCGTGTTCTTATCGAAGCGCTTTCCGAGCCGGTATCTAATGTGATATATTTAACGTAAATTAAACATCTAAGCAGTATCTAAGCAATATCTAGTGATATCTAATGGATTAGATGTGTAAATTCCAGAAATGGTTCAATGAATTGAAGATAACAATATTTAATCAATTTTTTTTCAAAAGTACACGATGTACAAAGTTAAATGTTGATTCTAATAATATGTTATTAATAGGATATTTTCTAGCTCTACAGATATTATTATTATTATTATTAAATCAATGGATAGTAAAGAATTGATCACGTGAGGGAGTGTTGAGACGTCGAACACGTCACCTGTCGGCTTATGCAAGCTGACGCTGCTGTTTCTTCAGAAACTACGCGTGTTTACGACACAGCCGATTATAGCGGCATAAAATGTACCTAATAATAAGAGCGTAAAAGTGTAACTATGAGTCGTTATTTGTTCGGATTATGCGTAGGTCGTGCCGCGAGAGATGTATAACTAGCATGAAAAAAAAACGAAGGATTTAATTTCCGCCGTAAATAAGATTGCGGTAATAATACGTTACGTCAATGATTACAATAATTACGCAACACGTTTTGAAATTTATAATATTTGACCCTTTATATCGTTAAATTTTTTACGTTACGAATAAAAATTGTAAAATTGCAAAATCTAAAGCAATTTAATTTTATTTAAACAACTAGGCTCTATCGAAAAACATTATTTTTCAACGAGACGTTTCTAAGATGAGCAAAACATATGCCTTCAAAACTTTCGTCTCGAAAACACTATTAAAAGATCTTGAAAATAACATCAAATTGCATTAACAGTTCTATGAGAAAACACGTCAGGAATATTTACGAATTTCAAAATGAGTAATCGATGTCGATTTCTCCTCTATATAGAATGAATAATTCGCATTGCGTTAAATAATCCTTTGGATGCGTGAATGATTTAAGCAAAAGCCAAAAATGCTCTAATATTAAATAACAATAGAAAAATATATTTTATACTTTTTTGTACAGGTAAAATACAATTGCGTCCTATAGTATGCAGACAAATGCAATTTAATAGTAAATTTAATTAATTTAAACAGTAACTAGATTTTATACATAAATGTACATGGTAATTTTTATCTACTTATCTTATAAGAAAGTTAACCGCAAAGGGATGCAGTTCTTTAACCCTTCGCCACTAGGTAAACAGAGTTGAGCAAAAATAACTCCCGTATATCAGGGTTGCGGGATAAAAGGCGCAAAACATGATGGAAAGCTTATGATAAAATAAACTGACGAAGCTCGCCAGCCCAATGACTCCGTTCTCCTTCTATTACGCGGAGGTTTTACCCAGGGCAACACCTGTGCGTTTTTCATAAAAATACTAGTACCAGAGCTAGCTGGTCATAATTCAACGAGAACTGACAGGAAAACAATTTCAAATTTATTTAAAAAAATTACGGAGTATCTTATTTCTGAAATAATATAATGATTATACTACCAATAAGATCAGTTCGACATTTATAGTACAACATTAAAAGCAAATGAGCTAAAAAATATATTTAAAATTTACAATGTTTTAGATGTCTTTAAAATATTTTCTAGATATTTACGTTGCCCAGAAAGTAAATGAATTATCTTGATTTCACAATCAATTTTCGCAAAATTGTGAAATTAGCACGAAACAATAGCTCTATATTATTTGTTATAGTCTTACATAAATATGGAACAAAATCCAAGTATAAACAAGGGATATTTTATCGGATCCCTTTTAAACGCTCTCTGTATAATGCAAACGTCACGCGCGGCGCTCGTTTCTGTCGGCTGACTAGTCTCGAGTAACCAACCAACGCACTCATAATCCAACATTATTTCTGCATTACAACCGCGGAGAATCATCTCATGGAGAAGTTCGTGAAAAGCTCTAAAGACCGCGAGAATCTTTTTCCTTTCCTTGCAAACCGAGTTAATAGGAAAAATCGTCGCATCTCTCGAGGGGAGGCGAGAGCAAAGGACACGAGTTGCGCGCGGATGCGGCGAGGGAAGGCGGATCTTTTCCGCACAGGTCGCACCTCGGATCCAAGGTCTGACCTCCATCGGGGGCCGCTTCGAGAATCGCGCGGAAGGTTTCGACCGATGAGGACGTCAAGAGATGGTAGAAGGGATGGCAAGGCGCGTAAGGGAACGCGCGATGTGCGGATGTGCAAGAGGGAGAGAGTCGCATATGGCGAAGACGGGTGAGGGAGTGAAAGAGGGAGGATGGGGTGGCGAGTGAGAGAGAGAGAGAGAGAAAGAGAGGGAATGTGCAACCGGTGTGAGGGAACCGACAGAGGCGCTGTGTGACGACTGACCCAGTTACTCGCGGCGGAGGTAATGACCGATACTACACTACCTCTAACCCTCCTCCTCCCTCCATCCTTCCACCTCCAGGCAGCGGCAGTCCGGCCCCTCCTTATGCCGCATCGCTCGACTACGTTACGTGCGTGCATATGCGATACATATGAACGCGTGCATACAGAGAGAACACCGAGGGGAAAAGATGAGAGAAAGAGAGAGAGAGAGAGACGAACAGGCGTGCATATATTCTTCGTGTGCTATGCACACACGCGTGCGTGCATACGCTCTCTTTAAACTATACGATAGCGATAGGGATAGCGATAGAGACTTACCAGGGATGGAGTAGGTCGCCCGGGTAGATTCCACGGTAGCTGGATTCTCCCTTAGGGAGAAAAGGGCTGTCGCGGAGGGTCGGGATTGCAGCGGATGTTCGGGTTGAGGTCAACTTAACCGGTCAGCAGATATCTAGAAATTACGAGAATAAAACTTCTCAGCTTTAAATAAATAAAATCTGTCTCTTTGCTTTTACTTGGCGAACACACAAAGATTCACAGAATTCATATACTCTTCGTACAAAAGAAATGTAATAGTACAACGTTACGATTGCATTAGTGTTTATTGATATGAACAAATTAAAGTTTCATTCAAAAATACGATAGATATTAGAATATTAAAAATGTATATTGCTATAATGAAATAAATTCCCATAATTATTTTTTATTGAAACATTTTTAGATTTGTAAATCTTTACGAATTTATCTTATTACGCCGAAAATAATAGCCAACAGCTATTGAAACACTGAATATACTATTACAGTTATTATTACACATTATTATTACAGTATAATAATAATTATTCATTTTTTATTTGTATAAAAATAAATTTTATAAAAGTTATATATACACGAAATGAAAAACTATCAACTCTCCTGATTACACTCCTTTCCATTATTATAGACATAAAAAGCCGTATACTGTTTATCAAAGTAGTTGCACGTAACGAGTGCAAAGCTTAGAGCTTTCAGCGACGAGTTCACACGAAGGGATCCTTGGCGAACGCGCGAGTTACAAGCAAAAGGGTCCTCTCTCGTACACGATGTGCACGCTCTACTTCGCGTTCTCTACGATCCAATTGACGAAGGGCTCTTCTCTCTCTTTCTCTCTTCTCTCTCTCTCGTTCGCAAGTCTTCGTGATCCGACGATGCGAACGACGAAGATTGTCGATTAGCTGCCTGATAAAGGGTGAAATCCTTTTCCACGATCGTCTCGCGACGCCAAAGATTCTTTCCTCAATTCACAAGCGAATTGATAATTTATGCCGTTGCGCAACCGTAGTCATATTAACTGTCAATTGCGTCGGTTAGGTATCGCGATCGTTAATGCAATCGCGAACGTATCGACAATGAGTATTTGCCACATTGTTCAAAGAACTAGCGTTAAATATACATGAGTGCCTGCCGCGTTGCATTTTATGCGACGTCCAGTTATTGGCAGCAAGTATTTTATTCACGTTTGATGAGCTTGCAGTTTGTAAAATGACATCGTCATCTGGACGAGAGAATTCTCGTGTAACTGCATACAGCTCGAACGTATCTCGCGCTGCGTATTAACATTCTTTCTTATGTAGGTTTACCTTTACATGTGAACATTCATAAACCCATATTGCAGCACCGTATACTTTTTTTCAATAAGACGTTATACAATCAAACGTATGGAGCTTCAACGTCTTCGGCAGCGTAAAGATATATATCGCAACGCGATATAATGATCATCTAGAAACGCAGCGTGTAAAGTCTTTAATTATCGGTTACATGCCGTTTTTCCTTCCATCGTGTAAGGTCGAAGGATATTATGCGATGATTCAACAATTGCGCACAAGGCAAGGAGTCATTGCTCGTGTGCAAGGTGGACTTGCAAGAAGTAGAAAAAATGATAACCTTGTTGCCGCTAATTTATAACGTGTGACGGACAAGGAACTCGCGCCGCGCGCGCAAAGTCCTCGCGCGCAAGTTACTCAAAGAACAAAGTCTCAACCGTTGGTATGCCCGCTGTCGTGTTTGCGAAACATCCTGTATGCGACAAATACGTTTCCTAAGTCTAGAATTCGCATGTAAATGTTATAATTTTATACGCAAATATTTCATATATGTAATTTTAATTACACATATGAAATATCTGCGTGTAAAATATTAGCAATAAAAACTTGATTTACGATATATATATATACTATGTGTATAGTTGCAGTCACGTAACAATAACGCGATCTAATCACCGCTTAGGAATTTAATTGTGAAATTATGCCTACATAAATTTCAATTTTAATTCAGAAACAGGACGAATACGATGCTACGTAGAAAAATAGATTATAAATATGTATATATACATATATATATATATATATATATATATATATATATGCACACACACGAAAATCTAAAGTTAAATCGGCAGATTAAATTAAGAACTTTCCACGTCGTCGTACGTAGCGACATTTTCGTTCTTGCTTTACACGGGGTAAGGAGAATCGTCAAACTAGAACCGACCTGTTTACGCGACCGCGGCCGCTCGGTCGAAGTTTAACGAAGATCTGGGTCAGGCGGTGTTTGGAATCCTTGAATCGGTGCGCGCGCGCACGCTATACGACGGCGGAAAAAAAACGTTCGTCTATGGCGAATAGGAATCTCGTTCCAGAAGTCGTTGCCGGGGATGGCCTCGATCGTATGTATATGCATGCATACCCCTGGCACTGAGGTCGGCGCCGTTTCTCGGCGACTTAAAGAAGGCAGACAAGGATTCCGCGCGTACTTGCCACTCGCGACCGCTGTAGGTCACAGTCAAGTTGCGCTTTTCTTTACATTAAACGTTACGTAATTTCGCGGAATGAGCCGCGTACCAGGTCGGGAATCCCTCGCGGCGCGTATTCGCGAACGAGGGATGAACGCGGGATCGGGGCGAAGCGAAGCGGCGTGTAAACTGAAACGCAATTTGAATAATGACGGAATGTTAGATGTTAGATATAGTTAGAGATGAATTTCTAGCTCTCATATTTCCATATGTTTCGAATAAGAGATGTTCCGAAATTTGAGAGACAATTCAATATATATAATATCTTTACTTTGATAATAAAATTTCTAGTATATATTTTATAGAGTAAAATCTATGGTAAAGAAAATATTAGGCTGTTATTCGTGGTTTAAACTTTAAACTGGGCCTAAATAAAAATGTTTGAAGATGTAAATTTCTTTAATTGTATGTCCTAAACATATCAGTTTAATAATAATGTTTTTTCATGTAAGGTAATAACATTTTTGTTGTTAGAAATACAATGCTCTTTTTTTATAAATAGAATAAAGAATTTTCGAACAATATATGTGTATGTATATGTATATGTGTATTTTAAAAAACACAATAATTCTCTACAAAAATATTTGTCATATCTGCACTATCATATGAAAACGAATACTTCAGCAGAGATTTAAGCTTAGAGACTTAAGCTTAGAAACTTCATTGATAATGATATATTCGATAAGTAATAAGAATAACGTTATGCTATGCCAACTTTAGTATAAAATTAATGATAAAGTATTAGCGATTCCATTCTCATTTTGCTCCATTTCGTGACATATAACGATTTTCTAGTTTCTCATAAATCAGGAAAAATCCTGCACGTAGCCATCGTTACGTAACGATCGCAAGGTTTCTAACATGAAACATGAGATTTTATCACCCGCCTGCTCTACATTACGAGAACCATAATTCGGGACGGCGGATTACCCATTACGACATTTAGGCCAAATATTTCGTGAGAATTTCAGATGAGGTGGCAACGCGATTCTATTTACATTCGCTCTTATCATAGACCGAGAAACCTGCATATATCGGAAATAATTCTCCACGAATAGCGTACGACAGAATCATTTTCATCACAAGATGAAAAATGAGTTTGAAATTATAATTACAACGCTCTTCGTCACGCTCTCGGTAAATTTACGCGTGCATCTCGACATTGGGAGCATTCGCGCAATATCCAATTCAAAACGCGAGATCCGGGCTTTCGATCGTGATTCTTGACCGTAGGCGCGAAGAACCATCGAGCGTGGTACTCGATAATAATCTCGTCTCGCGAGGGACGTCTTGCGTGGCGTGTGCAGCCAGCACAATATGCAGCTGCGTTCTGCACTAGATCTTGAACACTTTCAATGACAAGGCGTAGACGACAACGAGGCGGCGGCGACGGTGACGGCAACGGCGGCGGCGGCGGCGGCGGTGGCGGCGGCGGCGACAGAGACAGGCGGTCGAGGAAAGGAGAGAGACACGAAATTACCCAGCCGAGCCTTCCTACAGCTTTAGCTGTAGTACGATAAGACGAAGTAGGCCAAGCAAAAATGCGCCGATACTCCGCAAAAGTAGGCGAAAAAAATGGCGCGCGAGCGCGATAGCGAAGTTTAATGCCAGTGGCGCTTTCTAGCCCGAACAGCGAGAGCCGTGGCTTACGCAATGAACTGCGCATCATGGAGAAAGGGCTATTCTTTCCACGCTTATTACCACAGTTAGTAACATCGAGGGTCACCATTAACCTTTAACCACTTGTGCGAATAGAACGCGGCTGTAAGTCCTTATTTGATTGTAGTACTAACAACAGAAAACCATGAAGTGCATCCAATTTTTTATTGAGATATATTAATATTGTATTCGCTATTGTATCTTTCTAATTTTATTTTTAATAATAGTATTAATTTTTTTGCCTAATGTTTACCATAAAATATTACGTTTGCTATAATATATTGTTTTTAGTACGTAAAAAATAACAAGTTAGAATATGATTCTAATGGGTCATTTTAATAACTTTTGATATAAAATTTTTTGGGGCTTTTTCTTATTTTATATTTTTATTTAATTTTATTTTCTTTATGATTTTATTAATTTACATTTACCTTGTGTATGTTACAACTCGATTTTAGAAATACTAACAAAATTATCCGAATGATTTCCCATTGCACCATTATCTCATTCCTAATTAACATACAAATCGCGACAATCATTTTACACGAATCGAAAATTAAAACACGAACAAATGGCGCAATTTAAAGTACGTGAAAGCCACTATGTAACATTAATTAAAACAATTATTTATACTCAAAAGTCGCTCGTCGATTTAATATTGCAACTTGTAAAGAACAAATTTGAGTTAAAACCGATACAATCAATGATCTTTTGATGTCGCAAAGGAACGTCAATTATTGTGCTGTCAGCAACGAATACGGGAGCCAATTTGATGTCCACGAGATCGGGACACATCGAAATCATATCGAATTCAATCCTTGCCGAGCACATAATCTGCACGGCTGTCACCATGTCGGATTCTTCCGGCCGTTGGCTATATCGGCTTAGTTGTATCGTCGTGTATCAGCGCATCGGGCGCAACGGTGCGGCAGCATCGAATCTGTCCCGCGCGTCGCGTCGCGCCGCGCCGTCGTATAAGCGCGCGTGAAGTCGACGACGAGTTTCCGAGCGCGGAGCGACGACGGCTAGGCTCGCGTTCGGGTCGATGTATTCTCGGTTGTTTATTTAGGCCACGGGAGGTGAATCGTTCGCTCTCTTAACGCTGGCAAGCGGAACGCACGGCCGTGCGCGAGCGCACGATGCACGCCTGCTGCTGCTGCTGCTGCTGTTGCAAAAAAACGTGTGCACGCGCACGAGAAGCTGCCGCTGCGAGCGCGCGTATTGTCGATTGCCGTCCCGATGTCGTAGCGAGATCAAAGAGGCCCCGCATAAAAAAAAACGTGAGAAACCTATTTGCATAATTAACCTTATCGATTTTTTGTGTGTGTATGTGTGTATATTTTATTATATATTTTTTTATTTATTACACACGCAATGTATGTATACGCGCGAAAAATCTGTCCCATACCTATTGAACCATTATTTTTATCTGCAGATCCTTTAATCAATCCGAGATCGCTTTTTTCGCAACAAAATAATAACTTTATAAATTGTAACTAATCATAATATTAAAGAATTTATCGAGAATTAAGCTCCAAACTCCTAACAATGACAATTAATAATAAAATAAGGTGTAAATAGTAAATAGATAATGATAATGAAATTACAATAACAGTAACAGTTCATTAAATGCAATTATACATAATTTGAGAGAATTGCGTGGATATTGAATTTGATAGAAATTAAAAATTTATATACACAAATGATGTCATTTCACGTTGAATATATGTCGTTTCTTGTTCGAGAGAATCGATACACAAAAGACTTATCTACAATATATTATACAACGTATAATAACCTTGCTATTAGAATTAACAGAATCCAATAAACTCTCCTTTTTTTCTCGCATTATTTTAATTTGTAATTCAAAACACACATAACCTCGGGTTAACACTACACGTTGCAGATAGATCTATAAATCCATTCACTTGTTTTCAATCGTCGATCGTTATTGGATATGAGTTACGCGAGACTTTTGCACAGACAAATCATAAATCAGTTTACTGTCACTTTATCTTAACGGTCGCGCCTGGAACATCGCCGGCTTCGTGTTGCACGAAGTACGTAAGGTAAAACGAGATCAAGACATCAATGTGAAGTGTATGTCTCATGTTTATTCCGCTCTCGCAAATAAAATATAAGAAATGCATATCTGAGATTACGACATCTCAATGATGCAAGTCAGACAAAGTATGACAGCACCGATAACTGGGTTCGGTCATGTGCGTCATATGTATTTACACGTAAATAATAGTAAATAAATGATTTTATATCAAAATAAATCACGTATATTACTAATTTTAAAATATAAACTGATATCCATTTAAGTTTTATAATATCTCTCCATAATAGAAACCATTATTCGATGATTTTTAAAGAGACTAGACTATTTTTTTAAGAGTTTCATCCATCTTATGTTTATATTCATATTTCCAAAAATTTTTATATTCGTTCATTTTGTATTTAATTCACGTACAGAGATTTATCGCGTTTAATGCTCCATCTAACAAAGCACGTATCATCGTGTTTTAAATATTTACCGTTTTGATTAAAGATTAAATTTTTGACGGAATATGTTTCACTGTATTTTTCGTCGTATTTGGAACCGCAATCGCGGTTCCAAATGAATTAAAAAGCATGTATCTATCGACACTTGACTTGTTCCTGACCTTGTTCGAGATGAATTTTTACAGAAACACAACGACGGTATGGTAATTGAAAGGCATCTGTTTACCACGCGATGCGGGTACAGTGAAACGCACTATGAATAATTATCCAGCATAATTCTCTACTACAAGACTTTATATTCTTGCAATATAATGAAATGCTAAATAAAGCGGTACGTTAAAACGGAAAGGAAACAACGAATTTAGGAACCTTCCACAAAAATTTCGCAAAACTCATGATTCAATTCTGCAAAATGAAAAATTCGACGCTATTTCACGATTCTAAGACATCGCTGTTGAAACATGATATCACTATTATATAAAAAGTCTATCAAAAATCTCTAATTAAAGTCAGAGATATTTGAAAAACTTACTGTGTGGATATGTACTGATTGTGAGTTAAATTGAACACCAGACGATAAACGTCGCTTTGTGCGATATTTCGCGAATTGAATGGAAAATCGACGGTGTTAAATGATATAAACTGATAAAACAGTATTTCCGACGGACGGAAATTAACTTGAATAGCGCGATAACGATAGAGGCGGGTCAGCCGAGTTAACCTAAAACTGTTCATTGTAATTACATATGTAAAATTGTCGATACGTAAGAATCGAGACTCGACTAAAAACTCGATAGCGAGTCACGCGCCCAAGTTTATTTCGCATCGCAAACATTGCACAAGTGCAACGCGCACTTTGACCACAATAACTTCGCGATTTCATCAAATTGCGTTGTATCATTATCCA
The DNA here is from genome assembly GCF_000956235.1 of Wasmannia auropunctata. NCBI lineage: Eukaryota > Metazoa > Arthropoda > Insecta > Hymenoptera > Formicidae > Wasmannia > Wasmannia auropunctata. Next base: position 691,501 of record NW_012027046.1, read on the forward strand.
AATAAAAAAATATTATCATTAACGAACATCTCTTTTATTGCAACGAAAGATAAGCTGTTTATTGAGACAGCTATAATCAATTGCCAAATGAAACGGTAGCTCTTTTCCAATGTTGCGAAATTTATTGAATGCGTAAATCTGCAAAATTTTGCGAGAGGGAAGCAAAATAAAAAAAAACAGTTCATATATAGTAATTGACAATGCTTCCTGAAAATAAGTTGTACTCGATATAAAGCATCATTCAAATAATTGAATCGAATGCTGCTTCGAAATCAGTGATTTTGTGGTGAAACGAATTCAAATCGATTATACCGATCGCAATTAATCCTGAACCGGTTTACCCTTTACCGTTAATTAAATTATTAAGCAAAAATTATTATGCATCTTTACAAAAAATTAAACTAAAATTTTAAAAATTACACGGATTTGGAAAATTCTTTTTTTTTTAATATTTAAAATTAATAATTCGGCCGTCAATCTCAATCGAGTTTTCAACTTCGTTCGAATAAAAGTGTTAGCTTGTCAATTCCAAATTAAATTCTAAATCACAGGAGTCACAGGTACTCTAAGGTCCGACAGTGAGTTAAGAGTCCGTCATCGGTCGAGGGTCACCGCAATTACGATTAATTAGCGAGCCTCGCGGCCACCGGCGTGCGACCGGGATGCAAATGAGAGTGGGTGTCACGACGAGCCGGGGAAAGGCCGTCGCGCGACCGTGCTCGCTGATATTATTATTACCGGCATGTTCGAATTGGCATTAACATTCACCGATACATTCCCGCGTGTGTACATGCGCTCTCGCTCGCGCATATAGCCGCATCGACATGTAGCGCGAGCCGCGCCGCGCCATTTTCGTAACGTGACTTTGTATCATGAACTTTTCGATGACGTTTGCGCAATCCTATCAGTCAGCCAATACAAGCCCGAGCTGGCGGCGTACGGGAGTGTCAGCGTGTCAGTGCGGATGCGTGAGCGTTCTCGTTGAAAGTGTGTGATAAGAACACCTACTACAGTGGCTGGTAATAAGTGTTGAGAATTGACGCGGTGATGATCATCCGGCGTAGAATATTGAAATCGCGGCTGCATAGATAGATTAAAGAGATAAATATGCAAAAGTGTGTGATTTTCTGTATTATTTGAATTGTGCATTTAAATATTCTACACACATATACATGTGAACGATGCGTATATAGTGATGCATATAAATATAGTATTCTATCAGAGTAAAATCTATAAATACCATTGCTTTATAAATAAATCAAAACAACGAAAATAAATTTATTGACGAAAATGATAAACGTAATTTGAGATGAAAAGTGCTCAGAAGAAGGGATTTATTTGTACAAGTTTCTGATTTTCTAAACTTTCCATTTTTTTGTCTGACTTGTATGCACCTCGTGCAATTTAAAATTTGTTAATCCGCATAAATTGAAGGGCAGATACTGACAAATCGTGACTTTTCTCGAGAAATCCGCTGTCTTGCTTAGCGACTCGAATTCCAATCGTACCAAATCACTTTGTTGTTGCATTGCAAAACGATCGGTTCGTTTGACGATAGCTGGCACGCTATCGATTACGTAACTGGTGAAACTATCGGCTACCTGTCGATTGTACATAGATGCGCGCCGGAGCTTCGGGTCGATCACCCGACTCGCCTCAGTCCGAAATTGCAATCAGCGATACCGCCCAATTGTAAATCGCTTGAAATAAAAGCGGGTTCGGCAGATAGAAAGAGATTGCATTATGGTTGATTTAACGTAATGAGGCACACGCATGATAATTTTCGATTTGCGGTAGATTGCAATCTGGACCTTAATGACGGATAGATTAAGTTCATTCGAATTGAGCATTTTAAACGAAATATAAATTCATCTGTGTGTCCATAATGGAAAATTCCAGGATATCAACTTTTAAGATAGCTTCAAGGCAACTGACGATTTTTTATTAATTTGAAGTAGAAGTAATTGATTTGAGGTTTTTTTTATCAAAGACAATTTTGAGAAAAATTTTGTTCACAAGTTTTCGGACCGTTTTAATCAGATACTTTGCCGGATTAGTATAGTTACATGACAAGTCCACGGGCCGAGCTTTCAATTTATTCGCAATCTATCGAAAGTGTTTTGATGATAAAGCTGAATATCTCTGACATGTGTAGTCGTGACTATTACAATCATTGAAAAAAAAAAAAAGATTTCAATCGGATCCGTTGGGAGCGGCACGATAAGTCCCTGTCACACACCGGCCATCATGACGGCGGACGACAGTAGTAGCAGCCGTCAGTGGCCAGCCCATTAGAGTTATGCAACTAGTGAAACTATCCTGGCGGCGGCGCGGTGCCACTGCCATCGGCGCGGCGCGGCCAGGTCGCCGCGCGCTCGCGCTCACGCTCGCTCCCGAGGCCCCGCGTAAGTTTATTGCCAAAGTTTTCGGACACAACGACCGCGGGTAACCCTGGACGGGCACGGGGAACGGCCCAATGCGCATTCGCGTTGCCGAGCTCGTCGTGAACGCGCGCGTTTTGCGCGTATATGTGTGTGTGTGTGTGTGTGTGTGTGTGTGTGTGTGTGTGTGTGTGTGTGTGTGTATATATATATACATGTAAGTAAGGTATATATGCGCGAAACGACGTAATCTCATCGGCCGATTGCCTGCCCTCTCTCCTCCCTCGCCATCCCTCTCGCTGTCTTCCAGATATTCCCATCCTCTTCGTAGTTGCCGTTTGTTTTTATTGTAGAGCCGAGAAACGTTCCAGGATCACCAGTTTCATTAATTTGCGAGTTATTGCAAGAAAGAGCGGAGCCGCTATGACGATTATTAATCATGCCTCGGTTAAGTATAAAGTACTACTATAGATTAAATACTGAATTGAAAGAGATTTCAAAAAGAGCCATATACCTACGTTCCTTTCTTGTTCCTGACTATTGTATCGAAAAAAATTAAAAAGAGAGAACGTTAGAAAACGAATGTTTCGATCTAGTATATTTATTATTATCTAGTTCCATGTATAAAGCCTCGGAGCGAAGTTTCTACGAGAAGTTCATGCGCGATAGCAATCGCGAAATCTCTAAGATCGCGTGGCTGGAGGCGGCCTCGAATACCTAGATACAGAAATAGGTACTTTTACTGACACCCACTATAAGTCGCGGTACCTGTTTCACCGCGTGCTTTCCGCCCTCGCCCTTCCCTTTGCGAAACCACCACGCCTTCCGAGCTGGCACACTGTGAAAGTAGGTAGGACGGTGGTAACTGCTAAGGAGAAGGAGCGAGTGAAGAGGAGAGGGAGGTGAGACCAGACCGCGACTAGAGCGTTAAATAATCCCTCTAATTGGGTTAGCCACGAGGAAATGACCTATGCGAGCGGTACAACCTCGCGTATCGAGACCTTCTGCATCGTTTTCGTATAAACTCCATCACGAGGTACCCCACCTAGCAAATCTGTCCGTTCACTTCCTCCTCCCTCCCCTGCATCTCCCTTTTATCCCTCTCGCATCCTCTCGGCCACGTAACACTGCCAGATCCGTCGATCTGCCGTAATGACGTAGAGAGGAATTTATTTGTACCGGACAGTGAAGCTCAACCACCATCGCCAAGCTGTATTTTGAGCCTTTCCAATCCGAATATCTCTTTGTAATCAATCACAAGTAATTTTAAGATTTGCAGCTTTCGTATAAATATATTCATAAAAAATTTGCTATGTATATTATAAAAGCGAATCAATCACTTTCTTGTAGACGGTCCATACATAACGGCTTATTTTTTTTATATATGTATTTTTTTTTATGTAGTTTATAATTTTCATGATACATTTTTTACTGCGTGGCTTTCGAACACGATATTTGAATATAATTAATAATAATGGAATATCTATTTTTATTCCTGATTTATTCTTTGTATAAATATGTTTTTAATACGTTTGTACGAAATGTATCCTGATTTCCTTGCAGTGCATATTTAAAAGGATACTCAGGTAGTCTGTTTCTTTCAGAATAAATTATTAAATATATTACATTCTCTCTGGATAGGATTAAGTACACACATATAATATTTTACGCGTAATAACTGCAGAATGAATCAAGAGTTAATCCCATCTCGTTATCACGATACTCCGATAATCCGATCATTTCATCATGTAAATAAAACGATATACATACATTCAGCGTTTCACAAGTAAAGTACATACGGCAAATCCACACTTCCTTCGGCCGATCGTTCAACCGCTTTCGTTATGCAACCTGTACACAGTCGAATGTGGGTTACGTAAAACGACATTAGGAGAGCCGCGTGTAATTTTACAGATTACCGTCAATTTTATTAATTATAACAGACTAACCGAGAAAACAAAATCGCGGAATAACATGTTTCCGATTCACAGTCCACCGCGAAGTATTGTACCTCATTTCTCTCTCTCTCTCTCTCTCTCTCTCTCTCTCTCTCTCTCTCTCCTCTCTCTCTCTCTCGTTTTTCCCACCCTCCAATCGACTGCGTTATCACCACACGCCGTGTTAAATAACCGTTTAATTGCGTTATGCAACAGGAAGTGAAGTGACCCGGTCGTTTTAAGTCCGTGGGCGCTCGTTTCGTGAGTCCTACAGCTCGCATCTTGCAAATAAGAAAGAATCGGAAGGAACGACCGCGCGACGTGGCAAAAAGGATAGTTTTTGATAAGCTCCACTCTCGATTTCACTCAGCCGCGATGAAGATAGGCCATAAACGTCGTGCCTACACTCCTACGGCTACGCCTACCCTATTCCGCTTGAATCATCGGCCATGGAACGTTACATAAGGACAAGCGATACCAAAATAAGATAAAGCCTTGTCATCGATGGTTGTATTAGCGAAATTATTTTATCTATTTATTGCATCAGTTTAATTATATTTATTTACTTCTTATCGATAATTTGAAATCAATATTTTCAAAAACTGAAAAATAGAACACTACACAAAAATTTTTGAACTTTCAGATTTTGATATCAGAAGAAATTTCCTTCAAGAAATTTATCCTTTAAAAAGTTCTTTAAAACAATTTCTTAATATTCGCTTTCTTATTGCTTGCGTTACATTATCTGCATATTTTTCATATTTGCTTATTTTTATATATAACTATAATTATATATAACATTGTATACATTTCTCTCTATAATATCTATCTACTAATCTGTAATAATTATAGTAGTGTACTATATTTATTCTGTATTGGTTATGTACCAGTTATGTTATTATGCACCAGTTTTAAGATAAATATCTATGCAGAAATGTCACGCGAAGTATGTTAAAAATAAGGACACTCGGTGAAATGATTTTTCACTTTTCATTCTGGCCCGATCGCGTAACGGCGCCTGGTTGACTTGCATGTTCAGGAAGTGAGTCTCCTACCAAGTGAAAGTCGTTAGTCCGGAGTATTAAACTGAGTAAAGATAGCCGTTACGAGGAACCGTTCGGATGTACGCGGGTGAAACAAGCGCATTAAAGTGCAGCTGAAATTTTGTTCCCAGTATCGTGTATACATCAAAGCCTACTTAAAAATCTTACTTCTCGTAGAGATCGAGAATATCCTTGTTCACGAGATGCTTGAGAAATCCAACACTGAGAAGCTGTTTATAATTTCGTGAATATTGTCGCCTCGTCGATCTTTGAATGAAAATTTACGCGAATTGCAGGTACATTAAATAAATTAATGAAGAGCATATATGAATCGATGTCAACAAAGCGTGCTGCAATTGTGCAGGTGGTTCACGTTTTTGCGAAAACGCCGATCGTTCTACACCGCTGATACACCGGTGGAATTATCGATAATCAGGCGTTTATGACGACGCGCCTAATTATCCATCGCAAAATAATGACGCACTGTTAATTTAATTGATACACGCTAATTAATTTTCTCGCATTTCTAACATTTGTAAACAAATTCCATATACATTCGTGCCGTTTTGTACTTGTACGAGTGAAGAAACTGATTTTAAATCTGTCAGAGAAATTCGTTTCTGATGTAAACATCACGTATTACAGCACACCTTGAATATTTCATAGCATTCTCTTATTTGCTCTATCTATACTATTGCAACTATTAATATCCTTCTTTCACAAATCTACATCTAAAATTTCGTTATCAATACGAGAATCGTCAGCGATTCGTATTTTCTGATTTTCCAATTGCGACATGGTGTACTGCACGATGAGAACCTTCGCGGAAGAGAGAGCGATCGGTCGCTGGCCTGCACGATACTTTCGTGTGAACGTGTGGGCATGGTGAAGATCGGTTGCGTAAGGCACTAAGAAGGTCCAGGTAATGGTGCATGCATGCGTATCGCATTTTTTTCCCCGTTCAAGAGCATTCAACGGCCGCCATTGTCAAGTTTAAATGCCGAATTGCTTGGACCTGAAGCCGAGGCATCGCAGGCATGGTCCATTTCCGGTCGTTGTACGCATCAGTCACTCGTCTCCAATGCTCTCTTTCCACGATTACGTGACGCCGAATTGATATCCCTATATCATCCACCTTATCCGGACAGCCTACGAAGCACGATATACTCGCGGAGCACGATAAAAATTGACAAGCTACATAGAAAATGTGAAAAAGACAAAGATAGTGATGATACTGACAAATTTGAAAGTACATATTTTGATGATATTAATATGTGGGAATAGGCATAGGTTAGCAATTTCCAATATTAATTGGAAATTGGATACTTGTAAGATAATTTAAATTTTTAATTTCTGAAAATAGAGGTGATGAACATCCGAAATTGATAGTGCTTGTCATTAAAAGTTTAAATATTTTAATTAAATATGTTAATTAAAAGCTTGATATGTGTTGACGATAAAATATTATATCATATTATATGTATAATCTTCTTAATAAACTGCAAAAATATATAAAATCTATACAATTTGATCAATTATTTATCATTATCAGTAAATAAATTAATTTTTTTATTTCGTAATTTTTAAAAAATTCAATCTTTTTGCAGTATTTTTTATGTAAATGATATATGATCAATTGCCATAACTCACGTTGTGCAATAACCGACGATTAAGGATTAAGAAAGTGAGAGACCTGAAATTTTCACGGACGGGACAAACGTCGAATCTCGAGAACGCAAATTACACCTTTTCGCCGGCAGTCACGGCCAAAATCCGGCCGAAGCGACATTTCGCGGAAACGAAGATATCAAAGCCGACTCTATTTCGAGTCACCGTACGTGTGTGCTCTTTATACCGAAGCCGAAGACACCGCTGTAATAGAGCGGCCGGCGTTCGTTGGTACGACCGAGAGAAAGTGAGAGATTTGCTGGTCGCTGGAAGAGTGCGACGAGGATAGAGAAGGAGAACTAGAAAGAGAGTACGGATATATAAGCGTAGAATAAGGGGGAGGGGAGGAGGGACATAGTGGTATAAGTGCCGTGTCCTGTGGATGTGGTGTAGGTAGGGTTCAACGAGTGTGGGAGGGTTAGTACACGGTGACGGGAGGTGGAAGGAGCAAGGCGGGAGAGAGAAGCGGGGGCTGAAGCTCACACAGGGGTTTATAGATAGCAGCGCATGGCCTAGAAACTGTGCCGCTCAGTGTTTTTGACCCTTCGCCTAGCTACCGCTTCTGGGCCATTGCAACACGACGCGTTTATGCCGCGTTAAGCCGCGTTCATACCGTGCGAGAGTCACGGCCGGTCAACAACGCATATTCTCAACCCACGCTTAGAGTATTTTGAGTTTCGATTTTCATAGTGATCGCATATATGTCCTAAGAATCGTGTTCGACGATTCTAACATAAGAAGATAATTGTTACATACGTTAAATACTTACAATTAATTTACAATTGATTATATACAGTACACTGATTTTATCAAATCAGATGTTATCCGTTGGATTCTTTGATAAAAATTTGTCTATGAAATTCTAGATCTTGGATCAAATTAAATTAGAACTAGGCAAAAATTAATATTGTATATTTTTATAAGTTTGGCAATTGTGCAAAGAAATATTAAATCCCGATATCGCTAGTTTTGCAGAAAATTAATTATATCAGCTATAATTTCTAAACCATTACACGTCGTGAGTAGCTGTCAAACGGAATGTCCGCGTCACAATGACGTAACTGTATCGCGATTAAGTGCAATTTCGAATTTTCTGTCTCGCGGAACGAGAAAAACAAACAAGCTCGAAAGCTTTTTCTATCGATGAGAGAGCGTTCGGGATTCGGTCGAGAGATATAACTACGTGGTTCACTGAGAAGTAGAGCTGAAATTAATTCACCGCTCTGCACATTGCTGGCAGACGTTTGGCCGCTCTTCATCGCTATCGCACGTGAAATAATAATGCATCAGAGATTTCGTGCGGCTTATCGTGCCATCGCGGAGTACGTCGGAAACGCATCGCCGTTGTCTAAGATTGCATCGATTATGCGACACACATATACAAGAGCACAGGCATACAGGGGCCACACGCAGAACGCGACGTCCACACTAACACGAGCCACGCTATACCACCCTGGAAAAACTCACCGCTGCTCTCTGTGTGTACGCGTCCGACCTCCTTATCGACCGTGGGTTCGACCTCGCGCGCAGTTATCGCTTCCGGGTCGTTGCTTCGTGACGGGTCATTTTAAGCACCGTTCACAATCGCAACTTGCAACTGTGCCCCGCATTCGAATTAAAAATATCGAATCGCTGAATTAAATCGACAGCGACCCGTAATCGAAATTTGGAAAAAATCATGCGCGATTAAATTTTCTTTGTACCGATTTACGTATTACGTTTAATAACTATCTAGTTTACTGTACTATCGTTTAATATTTATACGTATCCGTTCCCATTAAAGTTTACCATCGTCTTATACATTAACATATACGTTAAGTATTTATATTACACTGTTAAATCTATAATGTTAAACTGAACCTTATTTAAGTCGCCACTGCTTCTACTTAACAAGTAATTATTTTAAATAAAACAATGAAATTTAACTCAAATTTGGGTTAAATTTGAACTGTTTTAAATTATTTAATTTCATTGTTTTAGTAAAAAAAGACTATTTATTAAGTAGGAGCAGTGACGACTTAAATAAGGTTCAATTTGACACTATAGATTTAACAGTGTACATATTTTATATATTGTCCACTGTTCCACTATTGTTACGAACAACATGTACAAATTATGTAAAAATTGAATGAATTTTCTAATAACATTCCCCATTTCGCCATGTATTTATTTTAATACTTTATCTACATTCGATGTCATCGCGTCCGTAATAATCAAACGGAGCCTCTCTTCCTACATCGCGAACGAAAGCAAAATGTACAGTTTCTAAATCTTGATCCTCGGCTCGTTTCGTATGCGGCGGAGTGCACCTTCCTCGATCGGCCAAGTCATAATCTAAATCTCTCTCCGATGGCACTTCCTCGACAACCGATATCTCACTTCATTATGCCGCTACCGCACGCCTCACGCCTCACATACCTCTGAAACTTGACGGCAAGAGCAAACGCGGGATCGGCATCGAGACAGCGAAAGCCATTTATAGTTTCAGCGCAGATCTCGAGACCGCTTCAACTCGTCGACGATTTTCCAAGTGGATCGAAATGGCGCCGATCGTCCGTCCATTTAGCCAAGGCAATACACGACGCTATAACGTCCGAAATGGACAATGCGCGCTGGACGAAAGCAAAATGGCTCGTCGAAAGGTGAAAAAGCCGAGATACCCGACGCGCGCGGGCCCGATCACGGTGCATACATCGATTGATCGATAGCTCATTATGCGCGCGTTATGTGCCTGCATGACTGACGTAAGAAACTTTCGCTCACCTCTACCGGGCTGCCGGAGTGCCGTTGCACTACCTTGCACTTGCATTTGTGCCTGTGCATTACCGTGACTCGCCGCGCGACGTGCGAAAGCGATAAGCGATTCGTATCTCCAGCCGCTTCGATCGGTATCGTGTATCAGACAGAACTTGAAAAAGATTATCTTATTGTTAGAATAAATCCTGATAGTGATTTCAAAAACTGCAATTTTTGATAGCGCTTCAAATTACATAAAACATCTTATTGATGAAAAATTAAATAAATATTATAGATTAAATTAAATTATATAGATATTGCCAAAATTGATGATCAGATTGTTATCTTATTGAAAATGTTTCCCCGTCGAACTCGTATTACTTTCGCCATTTCTTTATCGGCCGCGCTACCGCGCACGATACGGTCTTGTGTTCTACATACGTGCAATGCGGATTATTTTCTTCAATGACGACCCCGTATGCACATCACGCGCTTAGACACGCACGCGTGACCGTCGAACGGGAATGGCGGATTCTCCGAAGCGCAGCGAAAGTGACGGTAAACGAAGTGTACAACGTCTCCACTCGTTTCGCCTCGCGAATTTCTCATCAGGCACACGACCGCTATCTTGTAGAATTTGCTCGATCCGATGTGCACGAGGGCATCTATAATGAGCCGCTGCATGTCGCTGTTCCACCGACCTTCGATCACGTATTAACATTGACGCGCGTAAAGAAATTATATCCGCACATAAAATTACAACTTTATATTATTCTGCGTTGTATGAACGCTCTTACGTACGAAAAATTGTCTCAAAATCATTAGATATGCTTTTTACTACAAATATTTTCGAATAAAAAAATTAAGATAGGATTAATAAATCCGATTTGCTAAAAACAAAAAAACAAAAAATGTTTCGTTGAAATTTCAACAAAACTGTGAAAGCAAATTACGCGCCCGCGGACATAAGTTAACTTGTTCATAAAAGCGAAACCGTTTCCGATCCGTTCATCCGTTCGATCGAGTCCATCTCTAAGAACCCGTTTACAAGACTGCTGAATGGGAATGACGAGGCGAGAGCGAGCGAGGCGCAGCGAAAGTGACGGCGCGAATGCAAAGTACCGCTACCTGATGCGGCAGCGCATCGCTTACCTGGCCGAGTTCACTTATTCCATATGAAGTGTATAAAAAAAATCTTTTTTCCGTGAATTTTTTGACTGATAAATTTTTCGGTGTTAAAATGTTAAAACGTCTTTTAATTTAATTAAATTAATTAACTATCGAGCAGAGAAAAGGTAGAGATGACATTGATTTTAAGATAGAAAACAGATAACAGATCCATATTCTTCTTTGATTGATTGATTGATTTTGAATAGAATAATAATTTTAATATCAAATAACTTTAATATTAAATCGTAATTTGAAACTTGATTCAAGACGTGCAATACTATATATAAACGTCGTCTTAATTACACTTTATAATGATCACAAGCGATTAAAGATTTATAAATGCAAGAACATTTTTAGTAAGGAATTCTTACGAATTAAGTTTAGAGGCTGCAAATAGACAATCGAAATCTTATCATTTGTTCAAATTCAAAATAAGATCATTTTATTCTGATTTGATCAAATGCGAAATTTAGTTGAAAGATTTTTGTCCTTTTTTGTTCGAAAGTTAAACGAAGAAATCGACGGAAGCTTCTATTTCGCGAAGGAAGGGAATTCACATCGACTCCACGACTTGCTGCAGCAACTCGCAGCACCTTAATCGATCTGGTCAGAGTAGATTCATTCGGAGCGAATGAAGCCATTAGCGCCTCTACCTCCGTTTCCTTTCTTTCGACGCGTTCAACTTCTTCGTCCTTCTTCGCGTATCATGTGTCTTTTAGGATCCGTACGAGTCGCAGGCATACACGTCGTACGGTTGCGCGAACGCGAAATATGTCGGTCGCAACTTTCTCTTTGCCCAGCGGTTCTCAAACTCGCTTCCTGCTTCTCGCACGTCCAATGCGAGCGTACGACGATCTTTTACGGACATCTTTTACGGGAGAGAAACGGCCGAATCGCCGTGGAATTTAATGAGTCAATTAAGACGACAATTTCTATAAAATTAAAATAAGTGCTAATCCTTTGAAATTTTTTCTCGTGATTTCTCGTAGTGTTTCGGCGCTTTTGTAATCTTAAGCTTTTATAGCAAATCCGCAATTGTGAACTCTTGTCAAGTATATATAAAACGATAGTTAAAAAAATATGATACTAATAAAAAATTTTAGATATTTAGGCTAAATCAAAAATTCTAACAATTAAAATTCTAACTTTAATACATTTTCGTATTAAGATTCACTTGTAATTAAATGTAGAACAAACTCTTATTAAGTACCTGATATCATTAGTTTTAAACTCTAAACGCCAAGATTTAGAATATTTAGACGTATAGAATTTCAGTTAAGCGAAAATCGACAAATTTATATGTTCGTTTAAGGAACGTAGCACTTAACGCTACTAGTTTTTAAATTTTAGCATTAATACTAGCAGCAGATGCTAAATATCGGTTTGGCCGATTACGCGATTGGTCATAATTGCTCAAAATAAATAAATAAAAAATCACAGATCGTTGAAAGTAAATCGAGTATTATTAATAACGAGAATTAATTTCTTCTTAATGTCACGACGGCGAAGGCTATTATTATCACATCAAAGAGACACCGATATCAATCTGAATCCAGCGCGATTCAACAGTGCCATTAATCACTAGCGTAAACGCGTGCAGCGGCAGACGGTATCCTCGGTTAGTCTAACCATGCCATAATTTACGCGCGTCCTCCTCTGCCTGCTGCCCCGTCTTACTTCAGGCAACAGACCGGGGTCGTAACGCGGAATAACGCGTTCCGCGGCTGGCAGTTTCCTGGCCAAAATCTCGCCACCCGGTGGCTCTATTAATAACCATCCGCGACTACCGCCAGGTATCGCTATCCGCGAATAGCGGATCGCTTTGAAGAAGCAACAGTGTGCGCTGCTTCCGGTCCGGCCGTTGCTGGAGCGCACCAGACCATGCGCTCGCGATCACACAAGACGCCGTTTGCCGTTACTCGTTTACCCCTCAAAGAGACCCGACCGCTGTAAAATCTAATTTTTTCGCGTGTTACTTCGCCGCTCGAATTCCTCTCTCCGAGATCAACTTGGAAATCGAGCAAATAGTTTGATCTTTCATCGCTATTGTGATGATATCGCGATATTGTTTCTTTACCAATTTTTAATCACACTTCGTTAGAAGGATTGAGTGTATATATGCGCAAACAATATAAAGACAAAAGCTCGTCTACGTAAAAACAAGCAAAAAATTTTCCGTCATATTATTTGATCAACTTAAATTGATTATTGTGTTATAATATTAATAAACACTGCAGTCATCTTCGTTTGACGCTCGTTAGTCTAGCCTAATTTTATTATTTTTGTTTATATATGCGCGAAGTTTATACAACTGCTTTATATGTATGCAGTATATTTTATATATTATAGCATTATTATATTGTTCAATGAGCAATAATAAAATATAGAATTACGACGGATCTATAATTACACCCTGAACCTAAACATCATCCCTACAGCCGAACGAACAGACTGGCGCGGTGCGGTGCTTCGATCGGTCCAGCGTAACGCTAAACCCTTACAAAAGCGGGCTGTTCTGGCAGAATGCAGAACGCGGCGCGGCGGCGGCGGCGGCGGCGGCCGCTGCTGCGTTTACGTAACGATAGAGAAACATCATCGTTAGTCGCGGTATAACGTCGAGAGTACGTTAACCCCGCGAGGCCGAACGCGGCTTTCTCCGTCGCGGCGAGGAGCTCTTTCCTCTCCTCTCGTTTCCCCTCTTCAAACCTCCGGCAAACTCCTTTCCTTGTGTCGTACTCGATTAAATTCACCTTCTCCTCTACCGCGTCCCTACCGCCGCGCCACCGCTCCAAAGTCTGCTCTCTCTCTCCCGTCGCTTTTTCGCCAATTTTCCCGCATCCTCTATCCCGGAAATTTCAACAAATTAGAAGCTAAAGCATATTATCTATGAGACAAATCGTTATATTGTACTGAAGATATATGCGAAACGACAATTATACGGCAACATGCAAGGCATAAAGTTAATTATTAATTTCAGATATGTATCTACTCGATGTCTTTTTTAAAATCTTAAAATGTAAAACAGATTGTAATT
>NW_012027046.1:705489-712057 GCF_000956235.1 Wasmannia auropunctata
TCTCTAACGTAAATACGAAAAGATATTATTCGCAAGCGAATACCACCCGTTCTCGCTTGCGAATAATATCTCTCGGTCCACCGCGGTAGAAGTTATCGCGCCGGATGTACACCGGTCGTACGTCATAAGTATTCGTCTCTGTTGAATGCAACCGCGGGCGCGGCGTCACGTGGAGCGGCCCTCTCGACCTTACCGGGGGTTAATAACACGGATTACGCTTCACCGCGCCCCTTGGCGGCTCTCCACGGATCGCCCCGTCGTCGCCCACGGTATCACCGACAAAGAGTTATCCGCGTCCGGTCGGAAAATCCATTTTCCAACGGCATCTCGTCTCGGGGCGAGCAAAAAGCCCGTCAGGAAATAGTTGGATACCGTTGCATCGGTATATAGAGACGGGGGGAGGAGGGGCGAGGGATGATAAGCAGGGGACGCGGGAGGGCCTTCGACGATAGTCGGAGTTAAAGCTCTCTTCGTGGCTGCAGCACACCGGGGAGGAGAAGGTAATATTCTCTCTGCGCCGGATTTATGCCGCGGCGCGGCGGCGGCGGCGGCGGCGGCCGCTGCTGCGTTTACGTAACGATAGAGAAACATCATCGTTAGTCGCGGTATAACGTCGAGAGTACGTTAACCCCGCGAGGCCGAACGCGGCTTTCTCCGTCGCGGCGAGGAGCTCTTTCCTCTCCTCTCGTTTCCCCTCTTCAAACCTCCGGCAAACTCCTTTCCTTGTGTCGTACTCGATTAAATTCACCTTCTCCTCTACCGCGTCCCTACCGCCGCGCCACCGCTCCAAAGTCTGCTCTCTCTCTCCCGTCGCTTTTTCGCCAATTTTCCCGCATCCTCTATCCCGGAAATTTCAACAAATTAGAAGCTAAAGCATATTATCTATGAGACAAATCGTTATATTGTACTGAAGATATATGCGAAACGACAATTATACGGCAACATGCAAGGCATAAAGTTAATTATTAATTTCAGATATGTATCTACTCGATGTCTTTTTTAAAATCTTAAAATGTAAAACAGATTGTAATTTATATAGAAGTTAGTTAAAGAAAATAAAAGATGACAAAAGGTTAGAAAGAAACGTAAATAAAGACTTTAAAAAATGTAATGAACTAATATATCCCATAAAAGTATTTAATTATATTATATTAATGCATTAAAAATAATTGAACTGTATATTTATACATATATCTCAACGTGCAAATTTGTGTTCATTGCATGATTTCAGCGAGTTAGAGACAGACACAAAATGGCGGATTGCCCAGTTTAAAGGGTACAATGCCTTATAAGCAGGAGAATTCACGAAAGCGACCCCGAGAGTCGTTTTTCGACAACAAGAAAGATTGACTCTTAGAAATGTATAATATAGAATGTAGAACATTAATATATTCATTTTATGAACTGTATTGAAGAGTTAGATATAATTTAAAAAATTGTGCATTATATTTTAATTATTTAAATAATAAAATAATGATGAAGAAAAATATAGAACAAATCTAAGACATAATAAATCACGAAATTGTTTACCATAAAATATTTCCAAAAGTTGCATTGTAAAAACTAAATAAATTCATATTTATCTCATTGTCAGCATTTAAACAATTTACAATATAATAAATGTATTCAAAATATATAAATAAAAATAGCGTACTTCGTCACATTAATTTAAAAATAGCGTACTTCGTCACATTAAATTTTCTGCTGTTCCTAAAACTTTTCCGATTTCCCGAAGCAGATTAAAATTTTTAGTTCTTTTAGAGAGTGACAAATCTTTCGGAAAACTCGTGAAAAATTAACGAGTAGTTTTTGTAAATACGCATCCCTGCGCACAACGAACGGCTTGTAAGTCGCGTATGCGCCGGTCGTGCACGTGTATGCGTGCGTATCAAACGGAAGAGGAAGAGAACGAGCAGAGGCGAAGGGGGTGTCGACACAGGGTCGTCGGAAGGGTGGGGGAAGGGCGCCCTTGCCCTTGGCATTGCCGCTCGATACGAATAGTCAGGGCTGTCCAAAACGGTGCCGAGCCAATTTAAACGTGCGCATAAGCCTCTTGCGCGTGCGAACTCTCTCCCCTTTGCCCGCCGGAAGTGAGGTAGAAAGGGAACATCAATTTCCGTGTTCGCGTCTAGTCTTCTGTGATACACGATTTTCTGGAAATGTCAACCACTCCCCTTTCACTTTCCTCGGAAGAAAACAACGTAAAATTATAAAAACGTCAAATAGTTTTCTCATTAAATATACTTTCAGGCTATTCCGAAATTAATTTTTTTCTAATAATGATATCAAAGTAATAATGATATTCATAATTTCTAATTAACATTAAAACATAAAAATTTGATTAATTATAAAATTTAAGAGAATCCTACTTTAATTAATTTTAAATAAATTTTATATAAAATTTTAATAGAATTTTGGTTTAAGCTTAATGAGAAAAATATACTAAAAGTCGATAAATGATAAATTTGCCTTTATATTTGAGAAAGAATTGCATTGACTAAAATTGGCAAGAGAATCAGTGATACATTATATATATGAGAAATAATATTGATTATAAAAACAAAAAATAATATTCGTGTAATTTTCTTCTGAGAAATTTTTCTCTAAAAAAATAGACAAATTTTATTAATAAATGAGAGGAAGCAAAAACTTTTATACTAAATGAGAGAACAAATTTTTATATTCCAAACTACTTTATACCTGTTCAAATCCTGAGAGGCAATCAAAATAATTTTAATATCAAGATACAGTTAAACGCAGATTTATTCGAAAAAAAGAATACGACAGGAATTTCAAAAATAATACAGGTTAAGCATTTCGATTTTGTCTACGAATTAATTAGCTTTTTTTAAATTACGTTCTTTTTCTGTAAAATAGTGACGCGATAAAAAAAAATTACGTAATATTTGCTCAACAACCTTAAAACATGTGGCATGAACGGATATTTGTGCCTAAAGAAGGGGTGACGACGAGAAGGGGGTAGTCGTGGGGGCGATTCTGATGGGCTTCGATTTATCTTTCCGGAATCCTGTGCGTCGTATACGCATGCCCTCGCCCTTGCCCTTGGTCGATACTCATCCCCTCGGCGAAGACTGCCTTTTTCCGGCATGGTGCGACCACCACCCTCGTCGATTACATCGAAGTGCCTGACGGAGTGCCGTTCTCTTCCGCCGACCACCACGTGGCGTGCGGCCACGTGGGGCGTTTTGCGCGACGCGCAGGTGCAGAACCGACCGGCGGAAGGCGAGCGAGCACGCCAGATGGCGAGAATACACCCTCTCGGCTGAGGGTGAACGACCTCCGCGCGGAAAGTAGGCTAGGCGTGGCCTAATTGCGGGGCTGCTCTTGATATCCAGAGGGATATCGTGCAATGAAAGATTGTAATATTTCCAAGCGAAGATGATTAAAGGCGCGATCCGCGGGCGGATTTGCGATTAAAAAATCGGAAGATATGGACTTGAATATTAACAAAAATTAAAGCGTTTTATATATATCATACAGAGAGATTTTTAATAATACGCGCTGTGAACGTAAGTGCAGTATCAACATAATACTTTTTGAAACGTTATATTAACAAAATAAGAAAATGTATAATTTGTTTGTTCATATTGATTGGTAATGTATTGAAAAAAAATATTTTACTTCACGATAAAATTGTCTGTTTGTGCAAATGTCATATTCTCACAAAGTTGAAATTAGTATTTATTGAGTTATTTAGATGATTATTTCCAAGAAATTAATAATTAATGTTAATGTTGAAACAAACAAATATAGACAATATTTAATATTCTCTTTAGATCTTATCTTAGTTACAATTGATATATTTTCGATAAAATAGATTGTAATCAGAAGCACAAAATCGCAAATCGCAATTAATCTTTCGTGTCATTTTGGTTTTATCTTCGTCACGTAGCTCCATAATGACAAGAACTTATCCTCTTCGAAGGTCAATAACCTTGATTGGGAGAGGGACGATACCTTTTTTTTGGAAAAAAAACCTGTGAATCAGGACGTTCTTTAGAACTGCCTCTTCAACATCTGGCATCGTCCACCGGCATCTACTTAGTAGTCGGTACAATTAATCATCGAATTACCGCGATGAAAAAACTTTTAGTATTGTGCTGAGTTCGATCGAAAGTTATAACGCTCGTAAGTTTCTTTCCTAAACCAGATTTACGTCAACATTGTTTCTTATCGATCATGCCTATTAATACTAATTTATTTGAACTTTACTTTCTTAACAGATATTTTATCTATTTTTAACAATAAAGCCTTTAAACGTCTCTACAAAAATAAAATAATATTTAACGTATATTAATTTAGAGGAATGTATTTAATTTTTTTAATCTAAATTTAGATATTCATTTACGTCTTTTTTAAGACCTTTTTCCGCTTTGTAAAAGCTATATATACCCTTATAAACGCTTGATAAACCTTCGCATTCACGTCCTCTTTCCTGTCCCATTGTTTTCTCGATTTTTCGCCGTGGATTTGCGACTCGTCGCCATGGAGGAGGGTGATACGAAACGTTTTAACCTTCTGCTATCCCGAGGGTGACTCTCCCTTTAAGTAGCGACCAACGAATAGGGAACGGTTCGGTTTCACCGATACGACGTGGAATCGAATGCACTTAAGGTGGCACTCACGCTGGCTGATAAAGGGAAACAGTATGACGACGTAAACGAGACCGATCGATTACAATTTTCGCAAGCGCATTCGGCATCAAAAATGCATCTTCGAATTTTATCGAACTATACTACTAAACAATATTTCTGCTGCTGCGTTTGAGAGAAAGCACTGAAAATCCTAAGAAACTGAAATTTTAATTCAATTTCTTGCGCTCGACATTCATTCTAAAAACCAAATATTTATGTTATTTTATTACATGCTGAATATTTTATTCTCAATGTCTCAATGTCGCTACTTACACAATTGTCGTTATTTAAAATATTTTATTAAACTTTACTACTTATTGTAAAATAAAATATATCCTAAGTTGCTATTATACAAATTTTATTCTCAGTAATATAGCATAGATTAATATTATGTTAACTTTTTTAAAAAAATTCTTTCATATTTTTTCAAGTTTTATTACTTATATATATAGACAATGAGAGTTAATTGAAACTAATGTTGTGAAACATCGTATTTAAACGTTAGTTTTAATTTAGAGTAAAGATAATTTTTTTTATTATTGTAATAATATATTTAGTCTTTCCTGAAAAATAAGAAAAAATGTCACCGGAATAAGATTCGGATGGCGTGTTTTGATGATTAAAACTATCGCGATATTTCACAGCGACACGACACGCACTGAACGGGGACATGCGTGCACATGCGTATACCTTTCGTAATATGTTAACGGCTTCTTACGACCTTAACCTTTCGCGAAGGGCAGAAAGAAACAGCGGATGAAAAAATCACTTTCTAATTTCGAATTGCGCGCGCTCTCTCAAAGAGGCGGTTATTTGTTTCTTACTTGTTTTGACACTCTTTTCTCTCTTTCTGTTTCAGGTAAGCCTACCAATCCTACCATGCGTTATCCATGAAATCTGTGTTTCAATTCGCACGATTTTAGATTTATGACCTTTGCGCTGTCGAGTACGATCGTAAGTAAAGCAAGCATCAAATTTCATCAAGTACCAGTCATTTCAAACATGTTTTCAATCTCATAATTTCACCTATTACAATTTCGCTTGACAAATTATTTATCAACAATTGTTTATTGTATCCAGGAAACCTTATTTTCTACTAGAATTGACTTCTTTAAAGCAAAAATTTAGTTTCATATATTTTCACATTTTTCTATTTTCTACAATACCACAAAATAAATCTTTTTCATTTAAATCCAAAATCTTTCATTTAAATAACGTCTTTGTTAAAGTTTAACAAATTAACATTAACAATTGGTCGCAAACTAAGCTTTTTTTATATATTTTTTTTAATTTAGCATTTTAAGATTGTCAAATTTCGTTATTCATATCTCGCGATTATTACCGTCTTGATAAGTAGTTATTAATTCAATTGTACGATTATAATAGAAAATAAATGCGCGCACGTTTCGGGGGTATACCCTACCTTGTTTAAATTATTCTTTGCAACAACACGATACACGGCATCTAAAATCACTCCGACAGCCCCGAAACGTTTCTAATGGTGTCGCTTCCTTGTCATTATTTTTTAAACCCGTCTGTTTCTTAATTTTCTACGGGCAGTTCGAAGGGTCAAGTACAATTGCGGAAATCGGTAATTTCGCAATCGAACGAAAGCAAGGGAAAAAAAAGAACCCACAAATCCCGAAAGAGTGAGAGAGGAGCTCTCGCGGGACGAGCGAGCGGACGAAGATAGCGAGAATCGGTATCGAGTGTATACGAAGGGTGAACGACCGAAGGCAGGGGCACTAGGCTGCTACCCTCTGCGACGAGAGAGAGGATGTAGAGTGGTCGAGAAAGAGAGAAAGAGAGGAAGAGTGGGCGTCAGAAAGAGGAGAGGGAAACGAAAAGGGGCGAAAGAGAGGAATGAGAGAGAGAGAGAGAGAAGCGACAGAGGGAAGCTTCGATAGAGAGAA
>NW_012027046.1:712077-880320 GCF_000956235.1 Wasmannia auropunctata
CTCTCTCTCTCTCTCTCTCCCCCCCCCCTTTCCATCGTGCTCGCCGAAGATCAATACGACCCACGTGGTGTGGCAGTAACGCCACGGAGAACAGCCTAACCCTCGTGCATGCAACAACCTAAAACGCGAATGTGAGAGACGAAGATCTTTTCCAACGAGAATAAATTCGGTAGTTTACTATCAGTGCAGGGCGAAAAGTTTTTTCTGCGGAAATCTTTGCAAATTTTTCGTTCGGCGAAAACTCTCGTTGCTTTTATATGCGGATATTCACGAACTTGTTAACGTTTCCAGATTTATGCGTGTCTCCATATTATAGCTATATCTTTGTAGATAAGAAAATCTTCGCAGATATTGCTAAAATACGAAAAAATAATTGTTGCGAATATTTGTAAAGATTGGTCAATATAATTGGTAAATATAACTAATAAATATAACACGGATTTAGTTTTCAGCATCGTTGAAGCTTAAAATTATTATGTTTACTTCTAATTGATAAAAAATTCTTACCATTTGCAACACTAAAATTGTATACTCACTGCACTTATACGAATTTCAATTTTTACAATTTATACAAAATATTTTTTTGTATCCGAATATTCGCAAAAAATCTAAAGAAATTTATAAATATTACACGAGATAAGATTTTTATCTTCATTATTAAATAAAAAAAAACATCGAATTATGATTCCAGTATGACAAATCATGATAAAATGATTATCATATTATTATCCATTCATTTTTACGCGATAGAAATTTTTTTCAATTGGCAGACAATTTTATTTTTATCAGAGAATTATCTAGTTTGCGCGTTCTAAACGTACGTCCATTCTCCAATCTGATTGTATTAAATAGTTCAGAATTAATGGAAGTCGTTTAAATTAAACGAAAATATAACGCGAGAAAATTTTCGACACGGCGAAAATTCAAATGACCGACCTCCCAGAGCGAGAACTGCTGGCATGAAGAACTTGGTTGGATGTATGTGGATCCTATTTTTGGTCATCTATCGATCGCGTTACCCCGTGTCGTGCACTCGAGAAACTCACCCCGAGTTTATAAACCTACCAGCAGCTTTACTGGCCGGGGAATGGCCTTTATCTTTCTAGGACACGAAGTCATCGGTGCAGTCAGAAACGCGAATCTGCATCGATGATCTTCTGACCTCCGAGAGACGCAATTCTAGGCTCACGTGACATGAAATTTCGACATCGCTCAATGAGATGTGTCTACGCAATCGAAAATGTGGATTTATCGCTACGAAATCAAGTCGCGCAGAAGTCAGGCAGAATATAGTTACATAACCGAACATTCGCAAATATATATAAAAGTATGCGAATTGAACGCTTGAACAATGTTTCAATATAAAGATAAAAAATATGTAAATATTGTAAAATCTTATTTAATTTATGTAATTTCTTCGGATGCATCGGTCAGGAAAAAAATTATACAAAGTTACTAATAAATCAATATTGCTCACATTGATATTATTGAATTACACAATCGTCGTTTAGGAGACTAAATTTTTGATACGATAGCAGCAACTTGCATAAGATGTTGAGACGAAAAAAATCGAGTTTCGTAAATCTTGACAACATGGACGTATAGTTCGCGTCTTCATTCGCTCGCTCTTTAACATCAGCGACTTTGACATGTGCTCAATGTTACGAAAAAAAATGTGTTTTTGGCACACTCTCCTGCGTTCATTCCGTGCGGCCACAACCCTCGTGAGTTACACGCCCGATCTTTCCCACACAATGAACACAAACACACACATTCGCAAGGATATACATAGCGCCGAGAAGAGAGCACAGGGCGAAACGAAGGAAGAGAGGGTGTAAAGCCTACCCTTGTAGATCGCTTTGAAGGAGGGTTGCTATTACGGGTAGTTTCATACATTGCACACCCCTGACTTCGAGTCTAGGTCGGTCATTCACCCTATTGCCATCACCCGGCATTACCCGGCAACCCCTACCGACCACCCCACGATCTTCCACCACCCCTCGCCATTCCGTCCTCACGTCCCGCTACCGCTTCCACCCCTATCTCAATGACGTCACTATGCCGCCCCTCCATCGAGGGATGAGTTCTCCCTCTCCTGTCGTGCGCGAGAGAGGGGTAACGTAGGTAGGGTAGGAATCACAAGTGGGGAGGGGGCGAAAACAATGGCGTAGAATAGAAGGGGTACAGCGATTTAAAAGCTCGCAAGATAAGTGACGAGTCGTGGCTTCCGCGGTCATTTGTCAGGACTTATTATTATGTGATTGTCAAGATAAGAACGTTAGCGAATTAAATGCGTAGCGTAAATAATTCGCGAGATCTATCAATGTCATTGACCATTATTGATGACTTATTATTATAGGTAGAACGAAAGAGAACAAATTTTTATGTAGTAACGATCGTCAATTTTATGCGAACAATATGAATTTTTAAAAAACCTTATAAATTATTTGAAAAAGTAAATAATCTATCTATATAAACTGTTAATAATAATCAGCATGTCTGTATGAAATTTTTATTACAAAATAATTTTAATTCGTAAAGACAAATAAAAATAACAGTGATTTTGCAATAAAATACCTAAAAATAATAAAAAATTCTATTTTAATATTTTTCAGATATTCAATATTTTGTAGTCAAATTTTTACTTGTACAAGCTTATATACTTCGTGTTTTTAAAAAATCACTCTGAAAATTGAAAACTTTGACACGTTAATAAGAAAGTTAAGGCTTAAGTAAAATGGTAAATACAATGCTGTTATGAGCAGCTCGAAAAAATTCAGACTTATAGTTAATCCAATCTTAATAACACAAGAATTGTACGACCTGTTTAGACAAGAAAATGTTAGTAGAATAATAAGAACTCAAATATTAACAAATTTCAAAATTATTGCTAAAATTATTGGATTGAACGAAGAGTTCGTTTTCTTGTTAAGAAATGGCATTAATATAAATAGTAAATATAAATACAAAAAAAAACGGGAACGAATTTCTCGTTAAACTCAATATTATCGATTAATATTAACTATTAGTTATTAATACATTGTTGCAAGATAATTATCATTTGTACACATAATTAACAAGTTAAATTTAAGCGAATTTAACTTGTTAATAAATCTAGAATTCATAAAAATACAAAAGGAACGATCCTCGCAATTGTCACAATCATTTTATTATGGCTGCGTTTTCTACGATGACGGAACGCCTAATATGAAGAGATGAGATGACGTAGCGCCGATGCTCACTTCATCATTAGCGCATTGACGGCGGTTGACTCATAAACGGTGGGCAGCATGACTATTATCTGCATGATGTTCATGATACGCGATATATCGGCCGACAACGAAGACACGAAGAGAAAGTTACCGGCCTCGCGGTTCGTAAGAAGTTCTCAACAGCGACAACGTTCCTTGCATCTTCAACTCGAATATGCGTCGGGAGTTTACTCTCGACATATTCGCTAATATACGATTAAAAATATCAACATGTTTGTTTTCTTTGATTTTCTCTGTTACATCGATTTAATACTTCATCTGTATAATGTAAGTATAAAACAAATAGGCAGAATATCCTAAATTTATTGGATATTCTCGTTTTCATAGTCTTTCGCCGCCTTGAGACTTTCTTCACGAAAATATCTATCAAATTTTTGAATAATTAACAATTGAAAATAATAGACTTTTGGTAGATTAAGATTTAAAAAAGCAAATACATGAAATTATATGTTTTAAAAAATTATTGATTTGACTTTCTAAATTTAATTCTCTTGAAATTCTTTCTCAGTTTAAATTAAAATAGTAAGATTTTAATCTAGAATCTATTTATATAAAACAAAAACAAAGAATTTTGTAAAATTGAAAAGGCACGATGATCCCCTCTCGGTATTTGCAGAGAAAAGTACCGTTAAGTTCATCAGCTACTATTAATGAAACGTTCACTAGTGTTCTTACGTTATACATCTTAACAATAAGCATATCCGAGCCTATTCGAACGAAACAGACAGCCCGACTGAGAGCCACTGCTGGGGCAAGGCTGCCTCGCGTAAAAGGTGAATGCATCGGCGCTTCCTACATTTACGCAATCGATCCTACGAGCACAGTTCGCACGTAGGAATCGGACACGCTCGCTCAACGCGTATTTACGCGCGAACGCGTGTCTGTGTTGGTCGCACCCCACGTGAGGTACGCAGATTCGTGCGAACGAACGAATGTGGAAACAATTCGTTTCTCATGGATGCACCGGCGCGCGGCCCAGTCTCATTCAGAGAACCGGAGACAATGAGCGTGAATGAAGGGGTCTCGGCCGAACTAACGTAAGATGCGAAATGCGAGCCACTGGAAGCGCGGACGCGCGCGCGCGCGAAAGAGAGAGAGAGAGAGAGAGAGAGAGAGAAAAGAGAAACGAAACTGCGTTGCGTTGAAACGCCGATTAACAATCGACGGTCTCGAGGGGGCTTTCATTCTTCCTCCTCTGCATTTGACCCTGAGCGATGAAAAGTGCGAAGCACAATGTACTCCGGTGAAGTTACCGTAAACTTAGCGCTGTTATATACGCGCTTCTTTTCACGACTGTAACTTTCGATCGAACGTCGAACACGCACAACTCTAATTTTGACACCTTTTAACACGCGTGTTATTTCGTAACGCGGTATAGCACTTTTGGATCGATAAAAAGAGCAGAAGTTATCTGTAATTGCATCGTCGAGAACTCCTTAAGTGCCATCATTTACTTTTTTCTTACACTCCACTACGTCGGACGCTAGGCTTTTTGTTTACGATTAATCTTGTTCCACTCGACATCACGTAACCTATTATTATTTTTAAAAGGCGATCATTTTTAAAACACTGCAAATACTGTCCCTAAGAGTTCTAAAATTTTCGTCTCTACTTTTTACAGTCATGAAATGACGTGATTTTTGTGGTAATATAGAAATTATCGATGATGCAACAAATAAATTTAAAAAAAAGAGAAAAAGAAATAAATGACATTAACTTATACAGACGTAATATGCTGATCCGTGAAATGAATTCTCGGGATCAACCTTGAATCTCTGAAAGGTTATAATAATGCATGAATTATGCGTTAGAAGGAGACCTTTTTCAAGGCGGTCCAGTTTGAATTTCGAAATTTTCTTGCATTCTAATGACTGCTCCGGTATGCAACCGTGAACGCAAAACATCAGAATGCAATGGTTTTATCGTCATTTGCGAATGTTAAATGCCTGTTGACCAGCAATTCCGATTTGTGTTAGCGCCGACTGCACGCGAGCGCGACGTGTTACAATTTGTAACTTACAAACGGATAATCGGATGCAGGGATATGAGAGTGTAGAAAAGAGATACATTGTTTAGTGCGTTAATCGTTTAAGAGTACCATCCGGTTAATGGTCAAATCATCACCGCAAAAACTGCCTATTTGCAATAGGTATATTTTTATAACAATTATTATTTCACGTCGTTTAAAGCAATTACGATATATTGAGGCCATAAATTCTCTCGATTTGAGAGTTAAAAAATTGTCGTCACCGCACTTGTTGGGCAAACGCGTACAAATAACATCAATATTCGCCTCGCTGATAGATTTTTTTTTCGATTTCAGACATTCATCACATAACTCTTCATTCAAATCATTTTCACAAATTAATGTTACCTACACTATACAGGATTGTAAATTAATAACTCCATCTCTAAATAAAACTGCGAGAGATAAATCTTTAATTATTTGCATTCGTATTCGTTCGATAAAATGGACAGTCCGATTTATTTCTGGATTATTGACATAAACAAAAGGGAATTGATGACCGGCGCGAGCAATTTAATTTAGAAACTAGGAGGCTAGGCGGCTAGACGGGTGCGAGATTGGAAGTTTCTGGTGAAAGCTGTTCACCACGCGGCCGGCCGGCCAGCCAGTCAGCCCTTGACCTTCCCTCGGCCGAATTCCGGCCGAAGGCGTCGAGGACTCGATTTCGTAACGCGACGAGAGGCACGCCCCGCTAAAGCGCAATTTCGTGGCGAGCGCGACACGGTGAAAGGCCTCAATATGCGTACGAGAAGCATACGCGTGTATGTATACGAGTCACGGGAGTAAAGCGGCCCGGCACGGCGGCGAAAACGAAAGGATTCTCCTTCTTCTTCGGCTTGTCCGCTGTGTTCTGTGTGCGAGCGCGCGCGCGCGATTCGCTTCCGTCACGATTATTCGCTTTACCGACGCAAGTTGCTTTCGCAAGACTTTCCCCATTGTTTAAAAAAATCAAGCCGCAAGTCGCGGCCGCCGCCACCGCCGCCGCCGCCGCCGTCGTCGCCACCGCCGCCACCGCCGCCGCCGCCGAGGTCATTCAACCGTACTAAACACACGTTTAAAGAGGTCGTTCAACCCCGCCGCGGTGCAGCGTAAAATTTGCTCAATGTACAAGGAGCAAAAATATATTCGATCTGTATTATATACATTTTACATTTTATAATTTTAAGATAGTTTCGCTTAAGCACGTTAATTAGAAATTCAAGTCATGAGAAATAAGTTGCTAGTTCCACAATGTGAGTAAATATATAATATATTTTTACTTTTCTAAATTATAATCAGTATCGTTGATAAATTATAACAATTCAATATGATGATTCCGTAAAATCTGTTTCTTATATTTATTAGCTTCTTTTAATCGAAATGCAGCCACAGATTAGAATTTCATCTTGAAATTAATATACGCATGTTTTTAATGTTAAAAGAAGAGGATTATTTATCAAAATGAATTTAAGATAAAAAATTCAAATAATCAAAACTCGTGCCCTTTAAAGTATCAACGTAATTAAAAATATCTTGGTACATAGTATTTTGATAAAATCTTCTTAATAAAATCGTCGAAGAAACGCAGCATCAAACATTCACCACATTAACAATGGCTATACCTATAGTTCAGAACATCGTAGCACGAGTTTCCATTGATTGAATGCCTCCCGGTTCGTTATTGGGAATAAACTGTCCCGCCGCTGGGAACGGAGCTTAACGATGTCAGATACCTCTCTTCCAGAGATCCTCTCTTTCGCTCGGCTCGAGAATAGGAAAACAGTGGCGAAGAGAAAGGTCAGACCAACACGGAAATCCTCGGTCTCTCGAGTGATAATAAGCAAAGGAAACATATTTCATACGCTTGCGCGTCCCCCCAGAAACATCTTTTGTACTCACAAAACGATGTCAGCGCGATAGTTATTCTCGCTTATAATAATATATTATTACCTTCACTTTCCTTTTTCACAGGCGCGGGTAACTTATCTAGCTAACCGTTTTAGCAACAACAGTTTTTTAAATATTTCCAACGTTTGAGACATGACATTGTTAAAATAAATCTTGATTAATTAAATTCAGAGAAATGTTGGCATTAAATAACAGACTAAAGTTTTTTATAATAATGTACGATTATTTTTCAAGTTGTACCATGACATGTACAATGTCATATATCATGACGGGAAATATATTTTAGCATGTAATTTAATCAGGCTTGGATAGATGCAAAAATATCCTCCAGAGACATGAAAGAAAATGTATGAGAAGCAAGAGACAAGAGATAGATACGCATATCGTATCTCTCGCAGTTAAACATAAGAGTTAAACGAATTTTAATGTAAAAAGAGATGAGTAAATAAGTAAGAACTCTTTAGATAGTAAGTAAAAGATTAAATTCGAACCATAGACGAATCAGCATATAATTTTTATCTTTTCATTTATCTTCCATCTAATCGCTTATTTATAAAACAGTAGAAATACAGTTTGAAAATTATGAGTTTTTTAATATGCTATACCGATAATTTGTTTGACCACTTTAACATGTGATAACTGAGACGATTTACTTTCTGTCAATCTTGGCAACTGTATACTTATATGTTTCTAAATTCTCACTCCATTTTTCGTTATATAAGTCATCGTCTCGCTAACGTCTATACGAGGGTCATGTCTGAATGTTGTCTGATTCGCGATTTACACTCAAATTAGAGGAGGTAAATGTTTAAGACAATGCGGAATTGGCGTTGACATCGCGGTCCATTTGGCAGCGTAACATTGCCAATGATATGACCTCCAATGAGCTATATATGATTCTCGTGTGATTCAATAATTTGAACTTACATCAAAATATAAATCTTTTAATTAAAGATACACTTAAAATATTTTCTTCGTATTTTTCAAAATGTAAACACTTTGTTTGCACGCAATCAGCATAATTTTTAGTTTATTTTTAAAGAATTGGGGAACCACTTGGTATACTACTTGTTTTTCAAGTGGATGAAAGACCGCGTTTTTCGAGAAGTTGAGAGACGTGGCTTAGAAACTCCTCGGTAAACAGTTGGTCTCGTATCTAGAACGCTAAGTCGCTACAGTTTCTTCGTTTTCTTAAACTTTGAGAGACACGATTTGCCTATCCGTCTTCCTGCTTCTCACACTCATTCTCTCGTGCCTCTCGGTACGGTATTTCCGTACCTACGTCTAAGATCAAGTTAGCCTAAGCAGGCGATTTCTCCAACGTGCAATGTACAATGGCAACGATGAACAACCTACGTTTATTGCTGCCTGGCAGTGAAACCGTCAGGTTTCGTATTATTTGCATGTTCGTCCGTATTATTTGCATGCGTACGCCTTTACAAATACATACGCATATACACCATTTCGCTCGCATGTTCGCACACATCTTAATAGATCCTTGAAGGTGCGTTTTTAACTAAACAGACGCAATTTTGTCTAAGTAATCGGTAGGCGGCTCAAAAGGCTCGTAAGATAAAAATAAGTGCTAAGAAAGTTATTGCTTATAATTGAATGCTTATTTGTGAATGGGACAATTTTCATTTGAATAAAAATCTATTCGAGTAACATAACTGGCCGAATAATCTACCTTGCAATAATTATTTCATGATTGTTCGAATTATTTATCTCAATTTCAATTACTTATCTTGCTTTATTTTTTTATACGTTACGAAAATATGCGAATGTTTTCTCGAATAATTACTCGAATGAGTGACGTCATCCGAGTAATATCTTTATTCAATCTTGTTTTATACTGTGTTAGAACAATGAACAAATAATAGCTACATTGTGAATGACTTGATTCTCTCACGGTATAAAGTAGACGCATTTTTATGAATCGACATAGGTTTCCACAACAACGAATCGCACAATCCTAAGATAATCCTTGATTGACTTGTCAATTGTCAAAACATTCAAGTAACGAATGAATCGATCAATCGTATGCATTGTTTATACACTATCTTGACGAGCAATAATCCCCGATTGAGTAAACGTTAACTTTTGACGTCGACAAGGTGCATTAACGTAACATAATGTCATTTTGACCGACTATGGTTTTACATTTCTAATGCGAAAACCCCAACGTTTTCATTAGTAATTAGCTGATTGAAATTAATGCTATTATCAATTATCGATATTAATTGGAATGCAGGCTACATTTGCCTAAACATAATTACGTTATTAATCAAAATTGCGGTAACAAATATTACCGCATCCTTATAAATAATCAATTGATAAAATCTTAGAGTTGTATTGTACACTGAACAATATGATAGACTAATTAAATCCCTATTAGATTGATTAATTATATTAGATTGAAGTAAAAAATAGATTTTACATATTTTCTTAAGATTTCATGATTAAATATAATGATGTGATTAATTTAGAAAATTTCTTAGACTAGTTTTACCTTTGAATCTCTGTGCAGTCTCCTTTCTTTTTTAACGAATAAAAACATGTTTTTGAATATTATTCTTCCATTTTTGCACTAAATTATTAATATAGCTAGCAGTATTTTCTTTCTTCTTTTTTAACAAATAAGGATTTATTTTTTCAAATTTTAATATTTGATTATTTTTCTATTTTTGCTTTTAATACAGCTTGCAATATATTCATGTCATACGTGCTCCTGTTACTAAATTTAGAAATCGTCAGATCAGAAAAAGTACCGCAGCATGACGAAAGGATAAAACGATTAAAACGATCACTATCAAAGAACTTGATTCTTGACCCAGAAAATCTTTATACCGGACAACCGGGCGAGGACCACTTTTTGTTTCGCGGTTATGTTTACTAGTTTGACCATGTACAATCAATGTATGTATGTTTAATGTATGTATATGTACGTATTAATTTCTAAGCAGACGTTAGTCACGCCATTTTTTGACCGAATAGAAAATTAGCCACGGGTCTCACGTCCGTTGTATGACAATAATGTACTAATGATATACTATAAAACATACACACAGTAATGATGGGATCTAATATAAAACCTGTAGGCAATAATATAGTTAAAGAACTATTCAAGGTACAAAGTCATTATTTTACTTAATCACTTCATGTGAAATATCAAACGAAATAGTAATATATGATAGCAAATAGTAAAATGTGACAGCAATAAAAATTTGACGTATGATACGTAATCATTTTGGAATATAACCAAAATATAAGCAAAGTCAATATGTTTTTTTCTTTACAGATCTACGAAAATGTTTTTACAGTAAACGACATTTTACGTTGAGCAGCGTTTTCTAACATTACACACAATAAAGTAAATGATAATTGTAGCACCGTATTATTAGCCGCACAAATTAAATCATCAAAAGACTTCTCGATGTGAGTAAACCTGGAAAGAGATGTACTTTCTTTATTTAAATGCCAACTCGCGTATGCACAAGTGCATACGTGTACCCTAATCGTATTTCGCAATCACGAATGTATAACTTTGACTTATTACGAGCGATATACGTAAACAGGTTTCAGCTTCGCGCCGATAACTTCTAAGCCGACATGCTGTCGACGTCGGTCGGTCGGTTATGTACGATAATCTTGAAATAATTGTCGCTCTGTCCAGCTGCGTGAAAGGCGGAATCTGAAATTAGCCTCGCTGGAAAAGACCGCTAATGCAGGCGGAAGCACCGATTTCTCCGACCGACGACTTCGCGTCACACGACGCGCAGTTTCGTTTTCCACGCGTTCGCGTTTCGTTCGAGTTACAGTAATTATTTTGTAGTTTCAGTATCGTGCAACGCGCTCTTGTAAACGTCGTTATATAACAAGTGGTATCCGTTACATATTACTGTTGCATATTTGTTCAATTATTCCGCCGTCGATTACTAATAGCTTACCGAAGCGGCATGGCACCGCCAATACCTTCGATAATCGACTTTACAATTCCGAGTCCGTAATTAAACAATTCAAAGAAGACAATTAGTTGCGAATGTTTCATTTTAATTATTGATAAATATTCGTTCGAGATATTAAATTTTCATCACTGCTTCGTATATGTCTAATTTGATTGACGGTGACTGCTCCGCCTCAATCACGTGATTATAGAACAACGAGGGTGCAATTATGTTTCTGTAAATTCAATTAAAACATACCAACGACAACGTTTGCTCTATGCACTTTGTTTACCTGTTAGAAAACTGGTCTTTAAAAATGCACATGCGATGGTGCGGTCGATATACATTTTCCCCGCCTTCCTTATAGACCCGTTGCCTGATTATCTAATTACGTATAATACGCGTAATCTCTGCACGCACGGATATGCAGCTACACACTCATAAGCGAGCAAATAGATTATGTTTTAACTTATTTTGTGAATGGTGTATTTTCATGTATATATAATCTTGGAGACACTTATTAAATTTTATTATATCATGGATCACGATCCTACCAAGTGTTATGCGTATAATGTATAATTATGGTTTCATAAGCAACGTTTGATCTACTTTCGTTCTACTAAAGCGAAACTACTTCCATCCAAAAACTCATTTCTTTTGGTACAACGCTTGACTATAGAGAAACTTTCAATCTTTACCAACAAAAAAAAATTCCAAAAGAGAAAAGTTGAATAATTCCTTTCAAGACTGCCTTAAGTTTATATTCATATCGAATTAAAAAATCATTGAGTCTCATTTTTGAAAAAAAAAAAAAAAAAAAAAAAAATTTAATAATAGCTAAAAAGTTTGTAAAGAAACTTTCAGTGCGTCATCAACGAGATTTAAATATGCAAATTTAAAGTGAGAAAATTAAGTCTTTTTGATTGTTTGAGAACACATTTTCGGAAGAAGAGCGGTTCGTCCAGATTACCGTTGCACGCGACGAGAGATCAGTCGGTCGATCGCGGCGGGCCGTCGCTTTAACAACCGTTGGACGTCCATGCCATGTGCGGGGTACCGCAAGCCCCACTGACTTACAGAACTACTTTCCCTTCTTTCTCGCTATGGTGCCTGCCTCCGCCGCCGTCGCCGCCGCCGCGGCGAGCGGAGAGGCCCGTTATCCAAGCGGCTCGTCGAGAGTGAAACGCCCGTATATGCCGGAGCTCTGTCTTCCCACGAAACGATCGTCGCACGGTCTGATCGGACGAGCCTTTCAGTCTGATCGGGCGAACTTTCTTCCACTTCCGCCATCATCAATATTCTTATGGTGATATAATCACGCGGCGCGGTAGTCGATATACGTACACCCGGAATCTGTTACATCGACGGCATTGTTAAACACACGAAACCCGTGCTGCGCGCGTTAACTTGAATTTAAATTAAATCAATTCGTTCGTTCTAAATAAATTAAATTCAATTTTATTTCATTAAAATTGAATTTAGCTTAAACCACAGCATTTTTTGTATTTTTTTATCGACGTTTTTATTATATTGTTAAAATTTATAGATGTATTCGGATACCTATACACAAGTTCGCTTAGATTCTTCGCTTGGAATTTGATCTTTTCTTCTTATAACCGAGAACCAATTGTTCCATTCTTCCTGGTATATGCCAGTGTATCCACGTTACTTTACGACATATTCGTACAACGATTTTGTACACAGTAGCTGATGGTTAAAAGAAGAAAGTTGAATAATCCCGAACGTAATCCCGAGACAATGTCTGCGATTATGTACCACCGCGGCTATTTAACGAGGGCGAAAAAGAGGTTCGTTAAGGATTTTAAGAGCGCATAATTCGTGCTTTCTCCCGCCTAATAGAAGCGCTACCGCTAATAGCGGAACCGAGCGACTTGACACACTTCCTATGACGAAGAGAGAAGAACGGTATGCTCGTGGTCTTCTCGGAATCGAAACGACGACAATGATAGGTGTTAGTGACACTCGATAACGAAAGTATCCAATACCGGAAATACGCTGTTTCTCAAGGCAATGAACAATAGTCGACCCGAATATGCGCCGGGACGACGAAGAGACCGAACGACCGGAGCCCTATTACGAATGGTTGGCGCGCTGAAAGGTCATCAACTGGGCAGGACTGCGACCAGGAACACTCCTCGCCCATTTGGCCGTGCAACATTCCGTTGTGATTATACAATAATTACGATCGTGAGCACGAGAATCGATATGTTCCTTTTTAAATGTATTTTTGTGTGCGTATAATACGACAATTTTTGATGAAGTCAACATTTGAAATAAAAATGCTTGCAAATACAGAAAATAAAAGAATAAAAATAATAAAGCTTTTAATTATAAATGTAATGTAATTTAGTAATTGATATATCATTGAATAATAATACATAAAATGGAATAATAAAATATGAAGAAAAATAAATTAAATATAATTTAATATTAAATTTGTTATAACTGCCAAAACGAATTATTTTTTCAACTGATGTGTATTTGCTTTGGGAATATAGAGATAACATTGTTTCTCATTGTTGGACGTGTTAATAAATAATTTAGTTATTTGATTAAAAAAAGAGCCACCGCAATGATACCTCTACACAAAAAATACAAAGAGAAGTAAGATACACGCCGTCGCGCGGCATGCAAAGAGAAAATATGCATAATAAATTTTCGCCTATGTTCCACCTAAGTAACAATCGCCTCGACAGACTTATCTACGAGCGAGTACTCGTATATAATTACGGCGATTATAGAGCGAGAAAGAGACTTGGAAAAAACTGTCGAGTATTTTTTTGAGGTCAGGGCAACGTCGCGCAGGATCCTTGCGGCATTACGAGGCTCCAAGGAGTTATCCTAGCAGCCGGCCTTCGTCGGCTCTTTCGTGGTAGGACCTATCGATGGGACTGTCCACCGCGGAAGACGCGGATGCAAGGACTCGATTTCATTTCGCGGGAGACTAACAGATACGCCGCTCGCGCGAGTCCTTGAAAAAAAAAAAAAGAATGTTCGATCGTAAATCTCGTCCCGACCGATGACGTATCTTACTGCTGCGTAGACTATTTCTTCTTTCTTTACGCCGGCATATGCGTAGCAGAGTTCGTGAAATTAAGCGTTCGATCAGTAATCGTCTTTTCTTTGGTCATTAACGCGGATTAATTTATAGTCAGTTGACCTTCGTGAGATATTTCTAGCTCGCCGCATCTTCGTTAAATATTAATGCTTAAACGGTTGAACAACGGATTTATTGTGTTGGTATTCATACTATTTATTTCATTATGGTATTAACGCCATTATGGAATTTTTTGTCTAAAATCGAGATATATTAGCAGAGTTAATCGATACTTATATTTCTAAGGAATATTATTCAGGTAGCGTGACTGACTATCATTTACTGTCGACTGTACATGAAATTACATTTAAGAAAATCATGCTTAAATCTGTAAATTTGCAAAAGTTAATAGCTTTGATATTACCTCTTCGAAATATCTATATTTGGAGCTAGAGTAATAATTACATTGCAGGTTATTTGCAAATAATTGAAGAAACCGAAACGTAATTGTGACAAATATATTACACGCTGTCTTTTGATAATTCAATTCTTATAATTACGTTCTCACAAAAGATTTCCTGAGTTGCATTATTTAAATATTAAATTAATAGAAGATTGTCACAATGCAATTTCTCTTTTGTTGTGAATATTTTAAAGTTATTCAATTATAAGACGTATTAATCTGTCCTTTCTATTACAACAGATTTTGATACAACGCAACTTTAGACGTTTAAATCTGGATTTCTTCGATTCAAGTAAATTCCAAATTTGTTAAAAAATGTATTCCTAAAATAGGTCTTATATATTATTATACGTATTTCAAATGTGTTAGAGACCCATACTATATAAATACTTGTTGTGCTATTTTAGAGAAACAATGCTTTTCTTAGAGAAACATTCTTAGAGAAATGAGAGATGTTACCATTACTAATAGCGGTATATCTAGCTCTATGCGCATATATCGCGTTTCGTACGCTATTCTGCGTCAGCTTGTGCTATTCTAGAACATGTCTTCGTTCCATAAAGACGGCAGCAAACGGATCACTGCACTGCGCGATGCACGCCCGAAATGCGAGTGCAGTGCACAAAATATCTGGAGGTCTCGACGGACAGTATACGTGTTTTTGAGCGAGAACGTGCAAACATAATTTCAATGGCAATTCTTGCGCAACGCATCGATCGGAAAGATCAAGATCAAGAGACGTTGTGTACACACGGTGACACGTGCCGCGAGAAAACCATACGAAGATCGTGGCCACGGGCGAAGCCGTGTTTCGAACGGTGAAAGTTTTTCGGTTATCGAACATCGTGGCCTAGACCGTAAAAGAATAACAAGAACGCGTGCACAACAGTTGTCACGGCTATATTACTCACGAGCATGTGGCTTTCTCTTTCGATTTCGAGCACAACGGTCGAGTCTCCTTTTTTTTTTCTTAGACGAATCCTTTATATGGCCGCTAAAAGGGGAGAACAAGAGACGAATTGACAAGGAAATTCCAGGGGTAAATCAAAGGGAAGGCAAGAAAGCGTTTGTACTCCCCAAACGCCCCGAACGGCCCCGTCACTTATTCACTGTTCTATTGTTAATACGCAGATAATAGATGAAATAAGATTAATTCTAATAATCTTAAAATAAAAATTATTAAAATATGATTGTTGTAAACTTGTTTATGAATGAGATATGCCGTACAGCAATATAATCTTTTATAAAATTAAAATATCATGTATCAACTGCAAGTTCTCTAATAACATGAGAGATATAAAAACGCGATATCAAATGTTTTATTGACGATAGATGGAATATGGACATGCAGACAGAATTGCATTTCACGCACGGAATTGCTGGCGTCAAAATATCGAATAAAGTTTTAGTATCATGATACGTTAAATAAAATGATGTTCTTTAAACCGCAGTAAGAATGTCAGTTACATTTTTTAACCATTTGTGAATAGATGTCATGTTGCTATTTTAAGTCTATTTGAAAATAAATTGTTAAAATTCATTGAAAAGAATTGACGTTAAGTGCACATAAGTAAAAGTTATTATTAAGATAATTATTAAATAAACAAAAAATTATCATGGCTTATATAACATTTTTCTCCTGGTCGATTAATGTGAGAGAAGGTGTTTGAAGTATTCGGAGTCCGTAATATCTTGCAGTCTTATCGGACGGCTCGATAATCGAGCGAGCGCCAGTCAGCTGACCGCGAAAATGGAGCATCATCCGCGTTACTGCGAAAGGGGAAGGTCGCGATACGACGAACACAGTATTTTATGAGATGGAGTTAAAATCGCAGATATTAACAAGTTTCTTCAGCAAATATTAATAAATTATAATATGTGATCAAATTACTGCACAATACGATCAAAAATTAAGTAGAAGAATCTACATAAATTTTCAAAGCGCCTCCCTACTGAATATAATACTCTTTAATAAATTATTATTAATTTAAATATTAGAAGACTGAATATTACATAGAATATCCAATTAACAATACCTACAGATTATCCCATTTTATCATCGCACATTCGGTTATATTATTATTTATTTTCATTTCTCGGAGGATAAAACGCCTATGCTCTTATCATATCCGCGAATATGATGAAAGATGACGAAAGATGATATTTATGTCGCGACTATTTCTCGTCCAAGTCCAACCGCATCGCGACGCTCTTTTCCGTCTCACGCGCCTGAATAGCGTGATAGAGAGTCACAATGCGAACAGCTCGGTTTGGATATGGATGGTGGCGTGGCTTGTTGCAGCGGCGGCGCAGCGCGGCGCGGCGCGGCGTCAGAAGTTCCCCTACTGGAGAACGTAGAGCGCAGCGCGGTTGCTGCCGTTTTACGAGGAGGGTTCTCTCTTCCACTTCCACGGCTCCTCCACCGCACGGCGCGCCGCGGGTTCTCGCTCGTCGTCGGTGAGCGCGAGCGAGGCAGCGCCGGTGCCCGTGGCCGCTGTCCCAGTCGTCGCCCTACTTTGTCGAAGCCAACTCGAAGCTCGACACATACTCGACGGTTTTACACCTCCTCTCGGCACGACGGCGGTGACAAACGTTTCATGCTCGCGCGCGTACACGCGCGGACACACACACGCGACGCACACGCGTACGAGCGACGCGTCCCCGCGGCGACGCACGCACGCGGCCCGACGGCGACGAGGGCGAAGAAGACGCGCGCGACTGTCGGATCGTACCGAGGAAACCGGAGGAGCGCGTATCACGACCCCGCGAGACGGATCCAAGTGGTGAACCCCCAGTGCTGGTGCGGACCAACGTGACAGCAATCGATATCGACCGCGCGAAATTTTCGATCCGCGACCCCTTCGTCCGTTCCCCCCCAGCCTGCGCACGCCGCGATTCCGCCGTGTGACTCCCCACGTGTACGTGCATCGAGAGGAAAAGGGAGAAAGAAAAAGAACGAGAGACACAAGAGAAAGAGAGAAGGAGAGAGGAACCGGAAGCGGCCGGTTCCGCGAGAGGCAGCAAGCAAACGTTCTACCTGTCCGCATGTGTATTGTATGTGGCCCGTGTACGTGTGTGTGCGCGTGTGACCTACGACAACCTGCCGCCCGGTTTCGGCGCGCCACCCGAGTGTGACGTTCGCATACACCGACCCGGCCGAATCCCCCGCTCCACTTTTTCCGCGGAGGTCACGGAGTGCCGCGCGTCAATTTGGAAGGTCGGCCAAGTAGGAGGTGGTGCACACGAGGTGGAGCAAGGAGGAGAGGCGTTTAAATCGCTGGTGACCGGAGAGGAGGCGCGGTGGTAGCGCGCGAGAAAATCGAAGCCCGCGCGCTCGGACATTTCTAGAATTATCGGCTGCGAACGTTGCCCCCGTACACGCGATCGTCGTCCCGCGGTATTCTAACGAGGCCGATCGTTAAATTCGGAGAGGAGATCCCGCGTGGAACGCCACGCGATCCGCTGGTCCACGCGCGAATGTCGATTATCCCCCGATCGACGAGCGGAGCCGTCGACAGTTGATCGGCGAATCGGAAATCATCGACGCGCCAATCTTCGCATCGCGACCAGATTTTGGACCTACATTTTAAAATAGATTCGAGAGAGAGAGCCGATCGATCGGTCGCCGTGTCGCAGCAGGAAAATATACTTGCGTCGCGTCGATTCGCTCGCGTCGTTTAGGAGAGAAAGTACCGCGAACTCTCGAACCGGAAGTGCCATCGAGCGAGAATATTCAACACGCCGCGCGGTTCTGCCTGTCTCTTTCTTCCTCCGTCCTCTAAATCTCTACTCCGCAAATCTCTCTCTCTTTCTCTCTCTCTCGCTACCATTTACGTAAACCTCGCCGCACGAAGAACGCTACGCCATGTGCATTTAGATGATCGTGGACTATAACCACCGCACGGTGCGCCGACTAATCCCTCTGCGCATCGTTAAATCGCCGACGGATGACGACGTCCAGACGCGCGCCAGCAACGTGACCAAGCTACGCCGCCACTCATCTCGATCTCGAAACGGAAACACTGCCAATTAACAGCGCACCAACTTGAGCGCCGCCGATCGAAAGCTCTTCGCCTTGCCCGCCGCCGTGATTTCTTCTCCCCCGCGAGCAAGCTCGACGACCACGGCCAAAGTCACACGCGGGTCCTTTCCGGGTCGGGCATGCGCGACGGGCTGCGTGTCCCCGAAACGGCGCGCGAGTCCAACGAAAGAAGAGGCCGGAAGAGACCTCGGTGACGAACACGAAACGCTCTACTCGCGACACAAAGCACTGCCGCTTCCGAATTTAACGAGACACTGCCATTTTCGGAGGGAGGAACAAAGAGAACTGATCTAACAATCGCGGCCAATTCGCACTTACGAGGAGGGAAGAGACGTAGATTATTTCTACATCGAAATTCGCGAATACGACTGTTGTGAAACCGAGCCACGGCAACTTTAATTTAATTATCTCTCTGGTGTTCAAGAAAACGATTTCCAGAAATTGTACAAACGGAACGAACGTGTTGAAGTACCGACGTGACTTCCTGCTGAACGAGTCGCGAACGAAATAAAAGAAAAAAAAAGGGTGATTCTATTACCTAATCGCCGTTCGATTGCGACTGCCATTTTGATCCACGTACCATACGCACGCATATGTATACACGTGTATAGCGGAGAACGATTCACGCACAATACGCGTGCATTAAACAGCAGTACAATCACAAGAAATTTCATGACAAGAGAAGAAAAAAAGGAAATCGATTTTCGACGATCGCACGATACGTCACTTGAAAATCTCTTGCTCTTGAGTTCTCTTGGCTCATCGGGAAGATTGACGTTTTGTTGTTTTCATACGCAGACCTCGAAGAATACTTGAAACGGAATCTTACGAAGAATTACGAGAGATTCACGCTAATGAAAGAACATTGGCTGTCCTCAAACAAGTGGCGGCAATCGCAGAATCGTACCGAACGATCGTGCAGTATTATTGATCCACGGAGGAGACTCGTCACGTGATAGTGATCGGAGATAACATTAATGTAATGAATTAAGTGTCATCTGCATACGTACGGATATCGATTTGATAGGGAGCGATCGAGTGCATGCCCGGTGAATCGGCTCTGCATTCCACATTGATGATCGATCGGAGACGCGCTCTCACGTCAAGTCATTTCGAGATTACGACGACGATCTTCGCCGTCTTCTCTGTCGTACGGTAGGTGATCGCTGATCGAAATCGAAAGCGAGGACAAATAGCGAGCGTACAAGGAGATTATCGGAATAAAAATCGGATCGACGTCGTGGAGAAAAGTCATCGACGAGTCATCGACGTCGAAGCTTTCCACGGAATCGCGAACGGTGAACGACTCTTGTGAGTTGCGGAGGTGCCCCCGCGGCGAAACGAAGAAAAACGCGACCGAGCGGACCGGGCGGCAACAAAACCGTTATCATTTCGTGTCGTGAAGGAACCGGAAAGCCGAAAGCAGGCGGCGTAAAGACGAGCTATCGCTATTATTATATTGGGACAAAAGATAACCTGCTTTACTACTTACCAATATCCGATATTTCCTCGAGTGCGTGCCCAGTGCTCGTTCCACTGCCTTTCCGTCTAGACGAGATCGCTCAAGCCGTCTGGAAAAAGAGAAGAAATTATTTATAGATTATTTACAGATCTCGCGACACACAGAGCTTACACGTCCAGCGCAATTATCGTCTAATATCTAGCTTCTAATATTACTTTACGCTCGCTTTAAAATAATATATTTCATTCAATAGTTTCATTCGGCGTAATTAACGACGATAAGACTCGGTTCGGTAAGCACGAGAAGTTGCCCGTGTTCCTAGTGACTCGTAAAACCGACGGCGGCAGCGGCAGCGGCGGCGGCGGCGGCAGCGGCGGTTGCGAGGGTGGCGCATGGTGCCGGAAGTGTCGGACAAATGAGGAACAAGTGCGCGTGCAAGTGCCTGAGAAAACGGACCAGGCGGCGGAGACGCGTTTCCGACTGAAGCGTCCGGTGCGGTGCGGTCAGAGGAGGTGAGAGAATCTGTGCGTGTTGGTGTGCGCGCGTGGTAGCAAAAGAGTCCGCGAGTGAGACAAGGTGGACCACCGGCACCAGCGATACCGGCGATACACCAGCCCGGATTCGTTTCGTCATCGACGTCGCGGTGACCACGTGTGCTCGTATCCCGACGATCCCGCTCGTCGGTGTCCGAATTTCGTGGAGGACTCGCGCTCTCTCGCAGCTACGATTTTCATACCTCGGATGTCTTAAGCGGAAAAAGATGTAAGTCGTAAGACGTAAGGCGGCGTAAAGCGTCGTCTACAGTGAGACTTAAGACTTAAGATTTAAGAAAAATTGACCAATCATAGTCGATTATTCATCTCACGTGAGAAGGATAATCGATTGTGATTGGTCAATTTTCTTGAATCTTAAGTCTCATTGTAGGCACCGCTTAAAACATAAGGGCGCGCAATCGCGCTCTACACCTGAAAGCATTCCGGAGTTGATAGTATCACACGCACGTGTCTCGCAAGTAAATAGTACACGTGAACATAAGATAAGATTCTGGCTACGTGAGAGGTTATCAGTGGGCCAGACGTTATGATATACGTATAATACATCCGGCCGGTATTTACAGAGTTATATGAGTCATCATTATAGAGAGCCAATTAAACGCGCGCGAGGTAATGATTATGAATATCTGCAAAATAGCTTTGCTTCTGTAACGTGACAAATATTGCAAAGTTAATTGAAATATCGTGCGGCGTTTAACGTGTTAATGATATTGGAGCTACCATTACATAAATGATCAACGTATTATTTTACTTTGTATGTGATTCGTATAATAAAATATATATCTTATAATATATTATCTTATAATATCTTATAATATATTTTACTTTATATCGAGTCGCGCAATAAATTAACAAAATGCCGATTCGCTATTCTGTTTCCGGAATAAAATAGCGACTTTGACAATCGTAGATACCCTACATTGAAACATGAAGTGTAAAGTAACGAATACATGCAAAATGTCCTAGAGACTTAATTCCAATGACAAATCTTTTCGCAACTAAAGAATGAAAGAAACTCGGTATACTAATAAGTTA
This sequence comes from Wasmannia auropunctata, assembly GCF_000956235.1. NCBI lineage: Eukaryota > Metazoa > Arthropoda > Insecta > Hymenoptera > Formicidae > Wasmannia > Wasmannia auropunctata. Next base: position 733,821 of record NW_012027046.1, read on the forward strand.
AGAACTTATATAATCTTGTTGACATAATCTTCTCGCGAATTAGATTTTAGGAATGATTATAGAAACCTTATTGCCTGTTTATACGTTACTTTAACTGCTTCAAATTTTTAAATTAAAGAATATGAATAAGAAAGTTTTAATTTTCGCTATTCTGTCTACATCAAACTCATATACGAGTCTTATTTTTGTTTATACTATTTTTAAATTTGATTATGTCTTGCTTCAATTTTTCCCCAAATGTTTCTTGCACTATTATATAATATACTATTATTTACAAAAACGTAAATAATAGTATATTATATATAAATGTACATTATGTAAGTATCCACAGCATATTAAGCTCAGGTCTGTGGGTTCGCTAAACCCGAATAATTAGCCTGTGGATCAGCTGTCCCTGCGGGAAACGGTGAACGAGATACACATTGCACCTGCCGCAGTAAACAAGTCGCGTGTCATTGATGAGAGCATGCGAAAAAAAAGAGTGTTAATCAAATGCAAATCGCGAATGGTGTACATGTTCAACGCTGAAAGGTCTAGGTCGCCACCGATTGTGATTTCTTCCGGCAGACGAAAATTTGTGTGAATTAGTTTGCCAAACTGAGGCGAAGGACGAGGTCCGAATCCTCGCCTGAATACCTGCCTCGCCTCGCCTCGCCTTCCGATCAGGAAGAGAGAAACTCGTGGGTAAGCGCAATGCTGATGCAAGCATTGGACGATACGCGATCGTAGATAGACCGAGAGAGACGAAGAAGAGAGGATGGAGAGGGAGATTGTTTTTTAACGAATTCTGTTAACCTTGGCGAGGCCATTAAGAGGCATGAGAACATCTACAATGAAGATGGCCGTGTAGTATACGTAATGTCCGATTGTAGGTTTCTCATGCCGATCCTACATCGATTTTATTATCAATATATCGCGATCATGTCACTTGATCCTGAAATACCAAGGATTCTTTGAAAGATTTTACGAAATCTTTAACAAAGATTACAGAAAACAACGCCATTGTTTAAGACAAAAATCAGAAGTAGAAGGACTCACGCAAGCTATACGAGATAAAATATGTAAACGTGTTAAATATTGAAATATTGATTGTATATTTAAAGGCTGACTTTAAAACGAGCATAAATATTGACGACACACCGTGATACTTAATTAACTGCAAAACATGTATCTCGAGATGTTCGTTCAAATGCGATTCGCAACGTTGCACTTACAACTTCTCGAACGTTTGTTAAACGCGAAATGAAGTCAGGCATGTGAACAGCCTTGAGGCAAGTAATTTTCAAAGCGTATATCAATTTGGATATGATGTGTACATGTGCTTTTTGTTGATATATTTTATCGTTAAATTTAAAATAATAATTTAAATTGTCATTATTCATTCTTTTTTATCATATAAGAGATAATTTTTAATTGCGTATGTTTTTTAATGTATAGATTGCTGCTAAATATAGTTCTTGTTACACAATAACTAGTACAAGGTATTTAATTATATCTCTTATCATGAATAAAACATTAATTCACGTTAAAAACAGAAATGCTTATACATATCGGTAGCTCTATATAAACAAAACATCAAAGATCTCCTTCATATATCTCCTTATATTTATTTGCGAAGATTTACAATTAAATAAGATAAAATCGGTCTTCACGTGACACGAATTTATATAAGTTAATTTTTATTTCTCGAATTTTTCGTCCGGCAGACCGATGGTTTCTATCTAGCAAAAACAATAATATATAGCTACGGAACGCGAAATGAAATAACTTGTGTTTTTAAAAGTAGATATAGTCATACGCGTTTCCAAATGTAATGTACAGATTGAGAAATTTGATGATTATGATGGATACATTGTTACAATATGATACGTTTGTACGGCATTAATTAGAATGTTGAAACCATCCGTTTTAATACCGTCATGTTAAATTGGACGGATTGAGAGCGGCGCGATAAGAACAGTATGCCCCGTATGAAGCACGAGAGCCGAGTATTATGCAAACTTGAAGTTTATTCTGGCGGATGAGCGTGCGGTAGTCCGCGGCGGTTCTAATCCAGACTGACTTCGCTCGCGGTTTGTAATTTTTCGGTGACCATGATACGCGCGTATCACACCGTGAATCGCACACATCGCATACACGCCAACACTCGTGCAAACGTATTTATCGTAAAACACCGCACTAGCGGCCCTAATACGAAAGATGCATTTCGAAATTGTAATAAATTGAAGAACACAAAAACCTAATAATAAAAGTTCTGATAAAAATTTTTTACTAAATCTAACGTACAAAAACACGTTTATCATCATAAATAATCAAAGATATCACAAGCGTCTTTGATGATCGATCGTCTGACGAAAATAAGAAAATTAATGCCCTTACAAGAAGACAAAAAAATTCTTTTCTTGAGAATTTCTCATTCTTCTGTTTCCTTTTAGCCAATCGATTGCATTGAAAATAATTTCTGATCTGATTTAACGGCTACAAATCTTTCCCCATTGAAGATTGCAATATTGTTTTATTCTAAATCGATAAAGAATATTTTTGGGGTGATATGCGAGGTGATATGTAACGTCACATTTGGAAACGTTACGTTCGTTGAACCGCTTATTCATCGCAGAATTGTTGTTTACAGTCGAACTTATTATGTTCACAATGGCGTCGATGAGACATCGGATCAAGTCAAATTGTATTTGGCACGTAGCTCGCGGCGCTTACAACCGGATATTCTGTCCGGAGGTCTATATGCCTAATTAGGGTACACAAATAACGCAATCTCTAACTGCTGCGGTATGTTTAACACGACTGTAAACCATACCGAAATGTATCATCCTCGAATTTCATTGACAGTGTATCAATTTCACATCGAAATAGCTCGATACCATATAAGTATATTTTTAACAACAGAGTTGCTATATATTTTCTATAAAGTGCTGTATACTTACAATATTATGAAAATACTGAGTTTAATTAATAAATAATTACGTACTTTAATAAGTAATTGCATATATTGCCACGTTAATCTCTTTAATTGATGTCAAATAATCTTCGATAAAACTTTAATTTTATATATTTTCATGAAGGTACAAAATATCTCTTTAAAAATAAATCATTCTGATACATTTATTCTGCGACATTATCCCTGCATTATCACTTTATCTTGTATGCATTTTAAACTAAAAACCAAGCGCACGATGGGAAGAGATTCGCTCTTCACAATGATTGATATATTGAAATTATTAACAGGATTATGCATAAATTAATGGTATAAAATGGTATAAAATTAATGATTAAATTAAATACTTATATTTTAGATCAAAATTTTTACATTTTAGAGCAGAACTTTTTAAACAAAAAAACAATTTGGTATTAAATACAATAAATTATAGAATACGCGCGCAGATATTCTTCTTAAAATGTCCCTGTATCAACTTTGACTGCTGCTACTCTCGGAGGTTTCTACGAACTGATCTTCAAATCCCGAGGATCAAAAAATTACTTGCTCCTGTGAACCACAGGCGCAAAAACTGACGTTGCCACGTGCAACTGAAAAATAAATCAGCCACCACGAAACCAGTTTACAAAAGATGGTCGCGCGTTAGGAATCGCGCAAAGACGGCCAGTTATTCTGGCGGATGAGCGCAGGTCGACGTTCCCAACCTAGTCCAACCTCCTCTCGTCCACGTTGGGCCACACTCGCCCTCTCCCGGATGACGGAGGTTGGGATAGGTCGGGTGCAAACGCTCTTGCGGCACGAATGCATGACGCTCTACGTGCGTAGTGCGCGCACCATCACCGACTACTCACATAACACGCGATATCGCACACGAGGGCAATTATTAACCATGGCCAATTCCCGTCGAGGACCACGATGCGGATCGTTGTCGGCGCCGCCGCCACGAGAGTAGCTCGTATCGCTTGGAAAATCTATCGTGGTCGTTTAATTGACGATCGTTGAGACGCAGTATATTGCCGTAATCGATTCTACAATCGATGTTCTCTCCACGGGATCCGTAAAATAATGCTTAAGATAGGACGGATACGAAAATAATATAACTTACAATTAGAACGACGAGGTTCCAATTTTTCGTTGTACCCAAATGACATATTATTCATTGAAGAGCTCTATTGTACATTTATCTACTGCATACCAGAAAGATACTGCGAGCGATATAAAATTAATAAATTGTACAATTTTAGTTAAACTTATAAGATTCGATATATTCAGTTATTGATTTGTTATTCTGGTCTCGCATATCTTTTGGGCTTATGCCATAAGAAGGGATTAAAATACGAGACTAGTACACTTTTTCTCCTCCGCTTCTTTCAGACATTTTGAGATCCTCTGGCACAGAACACCCGTTGCTACTTCGGGCAACTGAAATTTTAGTTACGAACCGTCTGACCTTTGACCTACTTAATGAGATAAGATCTAAAATTTCAATCTGAGCTAGCTAAGCGTGCTTTGCAGATCATAATCTAATAAAGAGAAAATTTCTAAAAGGAATGACACGTTGCATAAGATGTACGGTCGTATTCTTCGATCACCATCATATCTCTGCAATCGCAATACGTGTCAAAACGTGATTTGCAAGAAGATGTCAAAATCGAAAAAACAATGTCTTCATTCAGTAACATATATTATTATTACACTACTAATATGATGATATAATGATCTTTTGTAAATTGATTGCCTTTTGTAAATTCAGTTACCTACCGCCAAAATTGCTCCGAGTATATTGTATATATTTTGCGAGCACAGTCGCAGCTTGATTTCGTTCATAACAAAGTAGACGTAGGGAAGTGACGTGATAAAGAGGTAGTTCAACATAAACTGCCCGCAATGGCGAGAAAGCAGCGGGAGAGAGCGAAGTAACGTTTGCCCGCGACAAACTGCATACGCGCCCCGACCAGCCACCGATAAAATAAACAGCCCGTCGCGTTTATAAACCACTCCGAACCGGAAAAGCTCGTCTCCCACGCAGGCAACGGGCTGACCGTTTTTGGAGCACGGAGGTCTGACCCCGAAAAACGCGACGCGCGTTGTTCGCCACAAATTCCACTTGGTCTTAGCCAGTAATAATCGCGCTGCCGATTATAACCGGCTAGATCCCGACCTATGGAGGCCACGTGCGTAGAAAACAGATAACGACTCAGCGGATTCTTCTTCTCCTCGCGCGCCTCGACCTATGCCAATCTAAAACTAAATATACACTCGTCAGTAATCGCGAATGCAGCAAGCACGTACAAGCGCATACCGATTCGCGCACGCAGGTTCTTACGATTTCTTAAACCAGCTAATTTCGCGCTTAATTCTTAACACGCATGCTTTCTAAATTGCATACTTATACATATATATTCTCATGTGAGGACAGCTTAAAGTTAAATTAGTCCCTTCTACATTAAATTGACTTTGATGTAGGACAACCAATTCGAATACCTAATTCGAAGTTTCGGCATTTAATATTCGTAATTTAATTTTGCAGTAAACAAAAATTTATTTATTATTGGATAACTTAATAAGTCACCTTAGCATCTAATGGTAGACGAATTATAGTCTGGCTGCAAATGATATGCAAATAATATGCAAATATCAGTAGGTAATTAATAGGGATCTCGAGACATCGATCTCGAGAGCCAAAAATATCCTTAGAATTAATAATGTTTTCGATTCACGTTTGTATAATCGTATCACAAATGACTTGACTACGATAAAAACAAATTTTCATGACCTCGTAATTATCTCAATAAAAAGTATAAAAATGTTTAGTTCAATATCGTTACAGAAACAAGCTAAAATAATAATAAGATAATTTTAAAAGATACGCAGAATAGAAATAGCTTCATTTATCAGAAGTGTTACTCATGGGCATTATTTAATCCCAAAGGCTTCCGTTTCAGAACGAGATATAGATGACGCTGACTCTATCTGTTGTCTTACAAAAATATCACGATATAAGTAACAGTGTTTGCCATTGATACATCAAGTATACACTGATACCGTCAAGAATACGATTGCGATATCGGGAAAATGGCACAAATGGCTCTAAGCAGAAAACTGACATAAAAGACAGTTTTGCCATAAAGCTATAAAATGCGAAAGAAATTGTTATTAAACTATACATCTTCGGCAATTGACTAAAATCGAATTTTTAAATTATATATTTAAGAATATATTTCAAACAATAAGTTTTAAAAAAGAAATAAATTTTTTATCGTTATTCTTAAAAGCCATTAATTTTACTCTTACGCGTCCTTTACCAAACTATTTATCGTTTAATCAATAAAAGTAATTATTATGAATACTTGAAACTACAATAAGTATTGTTTATTTTTTCATATATTTACAAAGTACAATCATAATTTTAAGAGAAAAAAAGGATTATCTCAAGCCTGATTTACATTTCCTATATTTCGGTTACTAATTAGAACATAACAACGAAATTGATCCAAATTGATCAAAACATTTTTTGACCAATTTCTTGACGGCATGACATTCTTCTTTCTAAACTAGTAGAATCGTGATCGGCAAGATCACGAATTACAACAAATGCCATCTCGAGAATCCCCAATGACGTCATTTGACCCTGACACGTGCAGCAGCGATGAGTACCGGTATCCGAATACGCGTTTGTCGTGAAAAGGAACGAGAGAAAAAAAAAGAAGAAGACGGAAGGTGCATGACACTGCTGCATGGTTCATGAGTCGCTGCGTCGGCGTATCGAAGATTTAATGACTCACGATAAGTGCATCACACGATAATCGTATTATCGGCGAATACGGCGCCACGGCCAACGACTAAAGAACGACTCTCTAAAGAATGTTTCAGTAGCGACCACCCGATTCGCTATCGGATTGTGAGAATTTGTCGTTTATATGGCATCTGAGAGGTGAAATCATTACCCAATATGGTCAACCTTCTTCACAATCTCTTTCTTGAATAAGATTAAAAAAAAAAACAATCAGCTTGCAATTTATACTTATCGTGGAAAAAACCGATGGGGAAAAGTTGTTCTTTAAGAGCTTCAAATCTTCAATTTATCTTAATGTATCTTAAATCTTTTATGTATCTCAATTTCTGCCCTCTATTAATAGTATTTTCTTGGAATAGAAGAGAATAAATTTTGTTACTTTCTCAGATTATTTGTTTATAAATAAATAATCTGAGAAAGTTTATTTATAAATAAGTAATCCGAGAGAGTATTTAAAAATTGCCAAATATTCGATTGCTTGTGACATCAGAAACATTCGGCACATGTCTAAAAAGAGCAATTTCAACATCCTGTGCACAAAAGCGCTTCTCAATATTATTTTGTGCGACCAAACAAGGATCGAACAAGATATTACAGTACTAATTCTGCGTTAAGAGAACTCTGCAATGTTATGTTTCTTGCATGTTACGTAAAATTATTATTAGCGATAAGAAACCGCAGAGGAAGTATCGATTTTATCGAGCGCGTGTGTTCTAACTGCGACGAAATCGTAAGACTGCGTCTACCATAAAGATGATTGTTTATCGCGGATAATGTATGGCAAACGCGCTCAATATGACTCGCAATGTCGGCACTCCGTTGAGGTCGACTCTCATGGACACCTTACGGCCTTACAGCTTCAAAGAGCTCGCGCGAGAGAAATTATCGCAATGACATTAACAGTAGACAAGTCTTAATCGAGGAAAATTGCGAAGATCACGGTCTAAACTTTAAAGGAGTCAATAAACAAACAAATCTATCAAAAAGTATAATAGGATTCAGAAATTTAACACAAATTTTTTAAATTAGATACAGAGCGTCTACACAGCTTATCTCTATCCTACACAACCAATAGCATCTTTCACTATTTTTACACTTGCTTTGACTTGCAACATGTCACTCTTTACTTCAGTTTACCGTTAACTTTCTTACAAATCAGACGTTTAATACTTATTTCATATATAATTTATGTTTTTATTTACTTATATCAATTAATTTATTCATTGTTTTTTTTTATTGCACTGACTGAATTTGATTGTTCTGACTTATTTGGATTTATTGTGATTTCATTTTATTATTTATTTTATACATCTTTATTTTCAAATATATTCTTGAAATCAGATGACTGTGGAGGTGAGTCCATTGATTTATTAATATATTTAAATTTTAAATGTTATCGATAACATATTAGAACAATATTTTTAGTGGAAATCATCATGTCTATATTGATGTCTAGCAACCTCTACGTATATTTACAATATCTCCCCATACAGGGAATGCTTCGCCTCACTGTCAACAGTATCCAGTCAATCAATGTGCAATATTTTATTTCGTTCGGTTAATTAATTCGTTATCACACGTCACTGAAGATAGCTCAAAGAAAGAGTACAAATCGATTAATTGTATTTTTATTATATTAATTTGTTTTAATTTATTTTTGCGCACCAATTATCATATTGATTCGTATTCACGGAATCTAATATGTTTAAAAAATATAAAAATTACTGATATTCACGGTTTTACAAAGTTTCATTAATACTTATTTTTTTAAAATCACTCAGAAAACACTTTGTTTCAAGCTTAGTTTTTCATTTGGAGATAAGAAAAACAGCAAATTTATTAAGACTTCTATTCGCACGTCAAGCTTAAACGCAGCAATTTACAGCTACAATCTGCATTTATGATATTTATAGAATAAACACATTCGTTTAAATTACATAAATTGTACCTGCTAATGACATGCCAAGATACACACAAATGATTCAATGATTAATATCGTTGGTGCACGCAATAAGACTTGTTGCGCTACCTTTTTTTGCAAAAACGATGACGAATGTAACTCTGTAAGAAGATGTCTATTTTTTACGAGCGGAATACTTGCGCGTTAAATAACATAACGTTTAACATACTATCTCGCAATGAAATATTAATTCACATTACTGGACAATAAATTTTACGGGACTATGCTACAATTGCCTGTGTTTATATTTAACGTAGGCAAATGTTCTTGGCGTTGAGACTAGGAAACGAATTTTTCTGCGCGATCGATATATCACGACCGCGAATAATATTTGCTCCTTCGAACGAGGTGACGCAAAAATAGCGCGCCATTGAGAAAACAATGCGGAAAAGAGCTGTTGGCTCATAGATTCGTCCGCGAAAATGAAGATTGCAGGCCTCCGTGCGCCTATTGACGGCTGTTTTTCGAGGCTAACCGCTTTGTTGATACACTGTTCTCTGCCAGCTTCTAGCGGTCGTGCCGCCGAGTGTCAACGTGAACGAGAGAACGAGAAAACGTGTACGAGGGGGAGACTGATATATATTGGCCGCGTTCTCCTGGAAACCGTGGATTTTGCATTCCGCGACGGAGAAACCTTACGTGCGCCTATTCGCATTACACAAACCACTGCGCGACGGCGCTGTAATTTATATCCGGACCATAATACCTTTGAGAATTTTATTAGCGTTTAGAATTACCTACGAAACTCGCGCGCTATTCCTAGAAGCGTCCCTAAATAATTTGACGATTGTTTGCCAAATATTAGACGCGCACGCACTGCATCCTTTGTTTGTGTAATAAGTTTCATTGCAATTTAAAATAAAATCAGAAAGAATGTCGCAGTTATACGGGAATACGTCATGTTAACTGTACAATGCGATATTCGTACGAAGATGAATTAGCTGCAAAATTTCATCACGTTATATCTAGAAGTTGTATAATTCATACTTCATAATGCGATAACTTGGACGTGAAATTTTTAACGCTTCTTTCTCCCTCGGAGCACGTTTTCTGCTCGCCGCTTTACTCAAATACCGCGCGTCAATGGTAACATATCTTAACGAGCAACGCTAACGGGCAACCCTATCGACAATCGTATAAGCCGCGCGACACGTAACCGCGTTAAGTTCTTATCGTGGATCGCGATCGAGAACAGCTTCTCGGAGAGCGCGCGAGGAGATAATGACCGGTGATTTTTCAGGGATCTCTCTCGCGGCCGGCACCGTTTATTTATCGACCACGGTCGACGCCGATCCCGAGAAACGCCTTTCAATTCCTCGCGCGCGACCTGCGCCGCGCCGCTCGCAGAGAGGCGCACTCAAGTTCAGAGCTACACTGACGCAACTTGCGCCGTCCAAGGTATCGATGATCGAGGAAATTGCGAAGGTTAAAGGCCAAAAGACTGCGGGGATTCGATGACGATTGAGCTTCATCTTCGTGGCTCGCGCGCGTTAACCGATATAATATAGGGTATAGGATCCTCTAGAACTTTGTGATTCATTTGTCTTTAATGTCGGAATATCAATCATTTTCCAATTACCAATGACCGAGCGGTTTTTTGCGAATTAAGCTCCAAGGACGCGAAGGCGTAAAAGAAAATCGTTCTTTTCTCATTTTCTTCGTGGACTTATTTTAATAGAACTTCAAAATTTAATTATTTTAATATATAATTATAAAAATAAAAAAAATTTTGTCGCTTTCCTTATATATCGAGATATTTATAAGAAAAGAGTTTCGTACGAACTAATCGAAAAATCCGCGGGTGAAGCCGCGAAACCGTAAGCGCGCGCGCGCGCTCGCACGCATGCACATGTACATAAGCGCACACGTTGGCGGTGCATGCCTGCCGGTGTGATTGACATTAGTAAGTATGCCATGGCCGACCGCTCACGGCGTGTGCTGGTACGAACGACTACAGCACTGCCCACACCACGCCACGTACGAATGCACCGGCCGCACTCGGCGATTCTACCGCGCGCTCCATCCTTCTAGGACACGCTTAGGAAAATTCTCGGAAAATCACGTCCATGAGTTTCCGCTTGTCGACGGAAACTCAACTTCTCAACGTACTGTCGATGTCCACGAGACAACTGTCTCGCCGAATCTCAAAGTCTCTATTACCTGTACGTTTTAACGAATTTCAACGATTGTTGTAATCTCGATTCGATAATTGTGATAACATAAAATTTTGACGATACGAACATGACAACGACGATTTATACGTTTATTTCCAATAGTGAAAAAATAATTGTCATAAGACACAAGGTTCTACATCAATCGGATGTTTTGAAAAAATATCAATCCTAATATAACAAATTATGAATTTGAAACACTAAAAGATGTGACAAACAACTAGACAATTGAAATTTGTAATTAGACAAATAAGTCGATCTTGTTATGTAGTTAATGAAATTATATAAAAGTAGATAAAGAAATGACATTATCATATTATATGTTCAGAAAATATTCTAGCAAAATGTAACGTACATCGATACAAACCCACATTTATACGAAAAGCATTTATCAATTTCATATCAGGTTGATAATCCGGTTATATAATCTTTTCACGTTGTGACAAAAGGTAGCTAAAAACTATTCAAAAGATTCTACGCATCTGTATTAACGTTTCGTAATGCCATGCTGGAAACAGGTTTCGGCGAAAGTCCTTGAAAAAATTATCTTCTCGAATTATTGATTTTTCATCTTTCCGCAACTATGTAAGGTAGCACAATAATGTCATCGAAATATTATTTAGGCGCGATTCACACTTACATTGTCATAAATATAATTATATATCATAAAAATTAATTATATGTTTCAAATTATTAAATCTATAAAATTAATCTTAATAAAATCTTTAATATATTTTTTAATTAATGACTGCACGAAAAAATACAGCTGATGAATATTTACGTCAGAATGAAATAAACCGGTTAAAAATTTCATAAAATTCAAAAAAATTGATAAATTACGTGTGATTATAAAAAAAATGAAACATATTTCATTTTCTTGAATAGTAATTTCTTCGAAATGAAAAAATACGCGATTGGCGCTCGGTTTGATACTTGATTGGTTCGCATGTGCAAAGATCCCCATGTCTGAGAATTTCGCACGGAGTCATCTCATGATACCGGAGCCGGTATATTCGCACGAATTGCACGGCAATAAAGATCCGTGCGTGTGTGACGTAATGTAACCCTGTTCCTCGAAGGACACGGTTTTCACCGAGTTCGATCTTCCTGTAAGATGGTATCGTTTCGCCAAAAACCGGTATCTGCACAGTGCAGCGAGAAAGAGCACCGAAACAAAGAGTAAAAAAAAAAGAGGGAAAATTTATTATATTGTAGAATAAATTGTCTCTAATTAAACACAGCAGTTAAAAGCATATAGTAACCGCAATATATAACAGCAACATTACGATGCAATAATAATACTAAATAAAATATATATTATTAAGAGGATTATATCACAGATAACTTCAAAAATATAAATAACAAAAAAGATTTTCAAAAAGTATATGAAAAATGTAGAAAGTAGTTCATGTATAAATGAATGATGGGACGTAGGAGACGTAGGAGTTTTTTAATTCTCACGGGCGATTAATTTTTTACTTATATGCATGTAAATGTAAACTTTATATACACGTAGCGTTTTAAAAGTTGTTCACTAATTTCATTAATCTAATGTTCTATCAGTTTTGTATAATTTTACATTGATTCAGTAAATAACTTCAATATGAGACCCGACAAGAAAAATCGAGATACAAAGACGATTTGTCAGCGATGACGAGATAGCGTATAAAATCCTGTTCTTTTACTTTTACTTTCAAAGGAATATCCGTCCGTCCGTCCATCTAGGTCGCCATCGCTCCTGCCTTCCGCGCTCACCGAGGGCAAGCCCGAAACTTTCATCAGTGACTTTCGTTACTTTCTTATCGGTTAAAAGTGAAACACCCGGCGCGGCGCGGCGGTCCGGCTGCACGTGTCTCTCTTTCACTCGAAGGCACGATGGACCATCTTCTGCGTGAACGGGGGACGCTGCAGCACGGTTGATTATCGCGTAAGAGTCGCGCCATCGAGAGTGAAATCGCAATAAGAAAAAATTGATTCGAAAGTACTCGTCGCGAGCCCGTTGTTTCCATATTCGGAACTTAACTCTCTATGCTCAAAATTCGGGCCAAGCCCGATCATTTGTATGATATACACAAAGTACGGGTATCCAAGTATACATTCTATTGCTCGAATAACTATATGTGGAGTAAATTCAAATACACGCGAGATTATCGATTCTGAACGTCGATATTGAAAGTATTGAGATTCTGTGACTTTTATGACTGCGTCGGACTTTTACCAAAATTTTAATTATATCGAAATTTCTGAATATATTTAGACGGGGAAATCCACTTTATAAGGTAAGCGTGTTTCCATCGCCTAGGATTACGACGAGGGACGTAAAAATATAAGGATCAATTGTATCTATATCGATCGATGATTTCGCATAGAGCTGCGATTGTATAAAATTACCGGTTCCTCGGCATAACTTTATCTTCACGGAAGTTTTATCGCGTCCTGCCATCCTTGACCTTCGTTCTTTGCAGGTTTTCAATAACGCATGAATTTGTCGTCGCACTGTGTTGTTCTCATTCATCAGCTGACGCAAAAGACAGTAATCGTGAAAAATCGCTTTTACTGATTTCTCATAATTCTAGTTGAGATCATCGTTTTAAAAATAAAAATTAATATATTTTGTCAGTCTTGCGGGAACACGTAAAATTTTCATTAATAAATTAATCCGACATCCGATAATAAGAAACTAATTTTTAAAATGTATAATTTCTTTTTATTTTAAATCCTCCGTCTTTTTTAACATCATTTACCGATTAACATCGTGTCCTCTTAAATGTTCGAAGCGCCGACATCGACTTGATTCATCGATATCGGTCCTGAAAGAAGAGAAAGTCTCGCGCGCACGGAGTCGATGTTTTTATTCCCGTTTATCCCGTTAGCGCCGTCGTCATTCACATAAAGAGAGATAACGTCGATCGTAAAACGATCATAAATCGATCTAACCTATCGATCCTCCTATCGAATTTTCATTCTTCTCTCGTTGTCTAGCGAGGGAAACTCATGAGAAACTCAACCCTTCCGAAGGATCCGCTGGTCGCTCGTCGTTTCTCGCGAGAAGCGCTCGAGAGAGTGAAAGTTCCTCGATGGCGTGTACACGTACGCACATACGCACGTACGCACGCGTGTCAGTTTTTTGGCATTGGGCGTTGGGATTGGAGGGCCTCGGTTGGTATCGAGGTCACCGGTACCACCACTACCGAACCGCGGCGGCGGATCCACGACTTTGGCGGATCGCATGGCCCGCACGCTCTCGCGACCGGCTGCCCCAAAAAGTTTGGGCCGCGCGACGCGTTCACATCGCCGCGGCTTCTCCGCGCGCGTCGTCCTCTTCCGGACCTGCGGGACCCCTCTTCTTACACCACGGTGCCGCGCGGTCGCGGAAGTCTCGCACGTGTATTTTCCCGTGTTTCGGAATCGTCAGTCATTCTCTCACGAAGAAGTGATCGTCTTCGTGATCGGTTCAATAATTCAGTACAGTGGTACGCTGTCGTTCTCTATCGGGTCTTATAACTTTTAACTCCGTCACGACAGTGCCGTAATGTGTGCGAAGAATCGAAGAGCATGCGCGGAATATTGCTATTAAATTTGTTTTGTAACTCTCTATGCGAACACCCGTGTGAATCCTTGAACAAAAGAATTCGAAATACCGCGTGGATCCTAGATTGGTGCGTGACTGTGATTGAAGTTGGCACGAGGCGTCGGTTCACGGCTGCCCAGGGAGTTTCTCTGTACCTCGCTTGACTTTGCTCTTGAATCGCCACCGCACGACAATATCATGTGCGCGAAGATGAGTGTCCTGCAAGGTCGGCACTCTTCCGTGTGCGCGAAGATGAGTGTCCTCCAAGGTAGGACCATTTCGCTCTTGCAAACGTGATTCCAACTAAAGCACTCGCTTGCGAGGCTCTACTCGAGTCCCCGCAAAGTAAGAATAACAGAGCAGAAAACAGAAATATGAAATATTTGATACCCAGCACACGCATATCAAATTAGAGTAAAAATTTATTAAATTTTTACAAAAGACGTTTCACCGCGTTTTTACGTTCGAATATACCTATTGTATACAATGTAAAATCCCACACACAAACACGAGCATTTGATGTACTTGAAAACGATGGAGTTTGCGACATTTCTAGTAGATACAGCTTCAAATATCAAGTATCAAATTACATCGGTGAAATGGAACTTTCTCTACTCTGAAATTTGAATCATTGACCGACATATCAAAATTCATCCCAATAATGTTGAACATCTGACATTTGTTGAAATGCGATCTTACCGCGAATTATTTAAATATCTGAATTTACCTTCAAATATTTATTATGTTACATATAATAATCTTTGTTATGTACATATAGTAATACATGAGGCTTAATAATTAATTGTCAAAGATTTATAGGCTCGTAAGAATACAATTCAAAGATAATAAAAAAAAGGGCTAATGAGTCAAGCACCTTTTTTTTCATCCTTGAATCTTAATAATTATATTACTGACGAGAAAAAATAATGCCTCATGAAAAAAAAACGAATAAAAAATATAGAATACATTTTTGTAACATTTTCAACATACTACAATTTCCGAAAAAAAATACTTTAAATAGAGGTCCACTTTTTAATTTGTTTTTGTAGTTATATTAAGATGCATTTGATAAAAGATAAAATGCATATCTATGATATTAGTTCTGTATCTATGTACACGATAGTTAAGCAATAAATCCATATGTGATGCAGTTGTAAAGAACAATAACCTGCGATTTCAATTTAAATCATCTATACAGTATATTTCACTTTTCGTTCAAAGGGCGAGTTTCACGATCGCGGTGCCATTCGCATCAGCAATCCGAAGTTGTCCGTTCCGCGCGCGGAAACTGTTTAAGTAGAAACCAGCGAGCGGTAACGAGACAAGTTCTACCGAGCTGGGAATTGATTTTCGAGGTGCAACGAGGTGTCAGTCCGTCGGCGTCCCCGTCGGGTCAATAACACCGCGACACGATTTCACAATTGCACGCTTCGCTAATTACAAATCACAATTGCGTCGATCCGCGCGCTGCCGGCGTGTCGACGCGGAATGCGCGAAAAAGCGCGCTCTATGCCGCCGCTGCTTCCGCGTTCGCTTCCGTTCGACAACAACAAGAGATCTGGAGAGCGAAACCGATACCTCGTCGCCGACGCCCCATTGACGAAACACCGGAGCGCGGATGCTAATCGCGTTCGTCGACTCAAAAATCTCGTTTATCACATCTCTCGAGCGACGAAATTCCGCGCCGAATCGAAAAATGTCCTTCCGCGCGCGTTGCAGAAATATCCACTGGGTTATTCCCCAGAGGAAGACAGAATACAATATCTCGGCACGACTGATTTTAGTATAGGTATACAAGGATGTCCAATAAATATTAATCCCCATGTCCGTTCGGCCGTGATGGTCGATACGATTTTATCTGATCAGCGTGATATACCTGCGGAGCGCGAGACACATTCGAAATCGAAGGAAACAAGGAAAATCAATCCATAATTCTGCCTCAAAGCATACCCATCTTCGCGTCGCGTATTCTCCGACAGATTACACGCGATCGCTATCGCCGATATACGTTGCGCAATCGATTTCGCCGAGGTTGGTGGGAACGTCGCGCGAACTTTTGCTCCAGATTGCAACAGAATGAGAAATGGACTTGAATCGTGAGAGTGTTCAAATTTATCTACGGTCGCGAAAAGAAAAAAAAAATTAAAATGAAAAATATAATTGTTCAAATCATCACAAATTCTTTCTTTTTTTTTTACTGACAAATGCGTCTTTCACCAACATCCAAGCAAAAAAGTCTATTATTTCTTGTGAATTAAAATTCTTGTCTAGTTTAAATTTTATCACTATTTATCATAAAATGTCTTCTTAATTTTAATAATATGAAATAAATACTATAAATATATAAATTTTCTTTTTACATATATTGTCATTTGATGTATGTGTACATTTTTTTTTAATAAATCGCACCTATTCTCTCTTGAAGCTTATTTTTTTTAGGAACTTATACTTCTTTTTATTCATTCATTATTTACTCATGAATGCCTCAATTTCCATTTAAGAAAAATCGATTCTCTAGATTGGCCGTAGGATTCGTTGTTAGAGGACCAAATATCCGGTGATTTTATTGGAACAAGTTATACAAAGAAAGTGTTATATTCGTAAATCATATCGATCATTTCCGATCAATAATTCTTCTTTGTTCCATCACTTTTCCGATAAATTTCGTAAGTTTTCCAATTCGATAGGGAACTGCACTTGGGACTGTATTTCGCGTTGAAAGTGTCGTAACGTACATGTACATGAGTTTGCGGACTTCGCGTACTACGGGCAGAAAACCGATTTTTCGACGAACATCAACGAAGTTATTTGCCATCGTTGTGGCCGTTGCATTGTCGTAACTGCCACCGCGTTGACAGATGCGCCCCGTAACATGTTGCAATCCGTGCACCGCGTCGTTCCAACGGAATTATGAATCGTTCGCATCGCACCGTTCAGCCCTATCGTCACGGATATGAATCACACCGTGTTATATTATAAAAATAAAAAAAATAAATCACGCCTTGACACGAATGCATCTCGGAGCGCTTAACCTTCATACGAGCTACACCTCAATTTATGTTTCCTTTTTTCTTTAAATTAATAAAAAATTTATTTTGTTTTTATAACGTGCTGCAGCACGTACACATCAAATTAGATAAATGCAGTTTTACCGAGTTGGTTTTATATTCAAGTATATCGTAGAGGTAAAGCAAAAAAAAACATGAAACAACAAAGTACTTTATACGCTTCGGAACGCTTCGAGACAGCGTTATTAAGAATGAAATAAAATATAATTTGGATTACGCTGTAAAAACATTAATAAATCAAAATTTTCTTTAGAATAATTTTTCGTAGAAAGATATTCTACATACACTACTAACACTAACATGTTTTATCAAAAACGCCTTATACGAAAAAAACCTTACATTTCATATTACATTTTTAAATTTATGTTTTATATGTAAACTAAAATTTTGTTTTTTATTAAAATATTTTTGAAAAAAAGTTACATTTGCAAGTAATAAAATACACATTATTACCGAACGTTCCTTTTCAAATTTGACTACCCTAACATTCTGTTCACACAAGAGTTAGTCTATAAAGGGCTTTTCTCGAGTCGACGCCAAAGTTTCACGGTGAATCGTCATTGTATTGCTCTTTAAATCACTATGCTTTGCGCAGCGGTTAATTCAGCGTAAGACTCGAAGAAAGTCGGAAAGTGACTAAGCGAATAAAAGGGGGGCAAGTAATCGCGCTGCGTTCGCAACTTCCGCAATGTCGAATCGGCGAACCGTATCGCGCGCCGACCGATTCGACGCGATCGACATTGATCTCAGAGTTCGATTCGTTGTACTTTTTTAAATCATAAAGAGTCAGACAATTTTCCTCAACACTCCTTCACGTTGCAAGCAATGGCAAACGATATTATCCATTTTTGTTGCATTTATTGCGATAACGAAAAAAAGAGAGGCATCACTTCTAGTTTATCATGAAACGTTACAATTTCTCCGTCCATTTGGTAAATAACTGATTATTCTCGATTGCAATTATTAAATATTGCAAAAAGGTATAAATTTTTATTAACGTCGTTTGTATGTACAACTGCGAATAAAAATTGCTTTTGTGTCGGAAAAATATTCTATATCAGTCGACGTTAGAAACCTGACAAATGCGATTACGAACGGTGCGACTTCCGCTCGGGAAAAAAACCAGGTGAACATTTTTCAGCGATGTCCCGTTAAATCGCGCATTCGTGGTGGAACGGGCGAAATGGATCTCGATCCTTTACCGCGGCGCGCGCGCGCGCGCTCGCTCGCTCGTCGCGCTTATGACACAACACGGTAGAGTTTGCCGTAGGAAAAGTAAGGTAAGGCCAGTGCTATAATAGAAACTTTCACTACGGAGGTTCAACGTACCGAGCCACTGACTCTCACTGGCCGTTCTCACTGCTTACCCGAGCATCTGACACACACATACCGGGTGTCTCCATTTCCCTGTACAATTCGCCACAGTTCTCTCGTCGCTCTCTTGCTCTCGAAAACAAATTGCGGGACAATATCTCTGCTGTTTCGTATGATGACGCTCCATTGTCGCGTAAACGTGAAAAGAGAAACGTCGTCGACGCGCGATCCGCGAGCGTGGCCGGGCACGAGGATTCTTTCTTCCGCGGCGGAAGTTAACGGAAACGAGTTAACGTCATTGCCGCATCGTTGTATCAAGAACTTTCATGCAAAGATTGAATTCTATGCTGGTTGAGATAATGCAGAATAAGTGTGTGTCCCGAATGACTGTTGTATCTCTACTTCTACATGTTTATTTCTTACATGTGTAAGATAATACAATGTCATATTTCTCTATTTGAGCATATCTTTCAACCAAGCTGCACAATATTACTAGCTCCAAACAGTAATATAGAGTTACAAATTTCTATTTCTGTTTAGTTATTGTATGTAATTTAATAGTGATCAATATTGTTAATATTGACGAAACTTTTTATTTCAAATTCGGACATTTAAAGCTGATAATATAATTGTTTGAAAAGCCTGCACCATTATTTCATTACTGTTCATAACAAATAAATTTCTATTTTTAAAATTCCTCGAACTGAAAAACTAAGAAGAATAATCTTTTCACTCTTACGAATTTGTATTACATTTTGCGATAAATCAGTCACTCATTGTTGCGTCTACATTACGATAGACGTTCGCGGAAGCAAACTTACTTGCTCGTTTGTTCATTGTTGATAAAAGAAAGATAGATGAACAAGATCGAGATTGGATTCTGACAAGTCGAGAGCAGCAGCTGGCTCTACATTGTGACAACGACACGAAGTGATCAGGAATCTGACCCTTTAAGTAAGCGAATTGAGTCGTCGATACGCTGATATAATCGGCAATATATAAAACAATTGTCAACGCGACGATAATAAAATATCCTTTTGTTTCCAACTTATATAAATCAAATTAATGAAAAAAAATTTTTTGATGGCATATAAATGAATCTGCAATACTTCTATAAACTTATCATTTTAAAAAATACACTGGATATACTGGAAATAATAATGTTCAAAAAATCAAGCAATCTTGTATGTTTATCGTACCGATATATTAAGTAATAATAATTTTTTTTGCTCAGAGATGACATTAGTATAAATAAAAAAAACGTTACCAACTTTCCGTTCAACTCAATATTTTTCTCATTTCATTAAACCAACGATTTTTCCATGAGCTAATTGATAAATAGCATATAAATTGCTACGAATTATAAATTTTACGAATATAAACTTCGTCGATAAAATTATTTTGTTTACAGTAATACGAAAATCAAGAAAAATAATGTAGAATCATACGTCTGCTTTATCTCACTGTCAGATAGCATTTTAATCTGTTAACATACGTGTCAATGTTGACTCCGCATACCAGGTCATATTCATCATACGAATCCTCGTTAGTGCTAACTCCGTTAAGAAACGAAACACCGTGTATAATGACCCCTTTCGGCCGATAAGCAATTTTAAGGTATGCTAAAAGACAAAGATTGTCGTTATCCATGTGGGTCTGCTTAGATAAGTACTAAATTATCTTTTCACATAACGGTGCCGTATGAGAACAGATAAGATTATATATTCACTGGACTGGACTATATAGACTTTCATGGCAACTCAAATATTTTCAGTTGTGTGAAAAAGAACATAAATAAACTAATAAAAAATAAAACAAGATATGATTTAAGAAATAAAGAAATAATGTTAATAAAATACAAAATCTCTATGCGACATATTATATAATTTATTAGTTTATTAATATCTTTTCCATATATAATATATATATATAATATATATATATATATAAATCTTAAGCAAAAAAGGCTACTTGTTGAAGAGAGAACTCGTTGAGGAGTCGTAAAATTTCCTGTCTTTATGAATCATTCCTGAATCGAGACTTTTACACGTGTATATATGTGCACGTGTATGTATGTGTGTCCGACTATTACAACCAAGAATTTGATTATATATTTGATTCGTGCGGAGACCATTAGCGACACGGTACCCTCCGATGAGAACCGTGACAGAAAAGGAAAAAAGAGACTATCGTCTAGGAGATATGGAGAAGCGGACACGGGTATGTAAGTGGGGGAGTTATAGACCTAGGATGTCATGGCGTGGGAGAGTCACTTTCACCGTCCGCGGTCCCCATATAGCGGTAAAATCTACACGCGGTATAGAAAATCGGATGTCTTACTTACTCCATAAACGGACGCGAGACCGACTTTTGAACGATTTCAGATTATCAAAGGGAATCCTCTAATCTAGAGCATTCATCTTCGCGTTCTTCATGTCGACAAAATAATTTTAATCACACGATAATGATTAGATTTAGACGCGATACAGTTTGTAATAGCGATCAGTTTGCGTGAAAAGTGATGATATTTTTGCATATGTTAAACATTTTAATATTTCAATAATAGATCTTTGTTAGACGAAAAGATTTTGCTTATATCGAATAATTTAATAAAAAAAAATGACTCGATTATTGACATTTTAATTGATTGAGAATTTTTATGAGATTCTAATTAATTAACATAATTATGCATGTCATATAATATAACATTCTATAAAATTAGCCAGATTATAGACGAGGTTAACAGTTTTTGAAAAGTAGAAAGTTGTAACCTTTTCGATCGCGAAGAATATAAACACGGAAGGCTAACAACGACACGCGCGTGAAAGGTGTTAATAAACTTCCTATAAAATATGACATAAGCATAAATTTCCGCCATATTCTCTTCACATTCGCGTTTATGATCGTCGCAATTTTAAAAACAATAAAGATACATTCATTACATACATATATATCAAACATACATGTATTTCTTGAAAAATTCAACAATTGTATTGCAAGCCGGTACATATATATCCCACAACTTTTAGTTAACGTTTCCGTTAAAATAATTTAAGAATAATCGTTTTAACCTTTAAACTAATAATAAATATCTTTTTTCAACATTAAAAAAAATCAAATTATATTATCTATATTATGAAAAAATAAAATTCCGAGAATTGTACAAAATTGTTTCATACATTATGATAGTGATTGCGTTACATATATATATGTATATATCAATTAATTCTGTAAGAATTTTTTCGAAAACGTTACACAAAGGAGTGTAGAGTCCATTAGAGAGTACCGTTAGATCTGCCGCAGGGAAACACGAAACGATTCGTATACGTGGAATTTCACGCGAACGCACGGAGAAAATACCGCGAAGTGTACTAGTAGTACGAAACTCAAAAAAAAAGCTCGAGCCCGAGATAGACGAGCTTGCGTGGCTTTGCGCCCGACGGCCGCGCTCTTGCAACTCGCTGCAAAGCGAACACACACGCATGTACATTTGCGTACGTACGAGCACCGGGCCGGGCGGCCTCTCTCAAGAGGAGACCGTCGTAGGTTAGTGCATTGGCTGCACTTTCCGTCTCGGTGTGCGCAACGTATAGTCGCGTCGCGGTCTCCCGCGCGAGCGGGCGCGCGTGCACGAGCGCGCTCGTCCGCGCGGCGCGGCGGCCGTATGCATGCATTGGTTACGCAAGAATAGCGGCGTGTGTGAGAGACTGCTGACCCACATACGGCAGGGAGCAAGGACCCCGCGCTGTACCGCGCCGTATAGCCGACCGAGCGCGCATACATACGTGTATGTGATGTCGCGCGCGCGCGCGCCTCCCCCTCCGACGTGCACATGCGTGCCTCGCAGCAACGTGGATCGTGGATGCGCTCCGTTGCCTCTCGCTCGTTGCCGCAACGTGCCATCTAGCGTCGTGCACGTGTACCGACGCACGCGTTCGCCTGCGCGCCCGGCTGATTAAGCGTCGTTCACATCACTTACGCGGCTGACCGATGCTTGACTGTTCGAAAATCCTTGATGCTCGAAAATTTTGTCCCTTTAGAATATTTATTTTTATTGACTCGATTGCTAAACAGGCTTCTATCAAGCCTATTTATGTGATTTATCTTTATTTTTAAAACTGATTTACTCTGTGGCTTTAAATACATTTTTTCTAATTTCATAAATCTTTTAGTTTTTCGTATTCAGATAAATCTTTTTAATTAATTTTAAGAAGAGTTTTATAAATAACAGTATTTTCCCACATTTTTGAGGAATATATCTCGATATAATTGATTTCGAACAACAGTAGCCGTTTAATAACGCTAGAAAATCAATTATGTCGAATTACTGTGTAAAGTAACAAAGAACTCAACTTAATTTTCAAGATTTTTAAATAATAATATTTTCCACATTTTTGCGGAATATATAACCGAGAAATATCTCCAAGCAAATTGATATTTCCAACGGCAGCCGTTTAATAACGCTGGAAAATCATTTACGTCAAATTACTGTATATATAAAGTAACAAAGAAACTTTAAATATACAATAACAACTTATGAATAAGAAACTAACTAGACTATTGGACGATTTGCGATTGGATGATGTTAATTAAACATGAAGCTCGCTTGTAAGTACAGCTACTTCTTGCAGTTAAGACTGCGATCGAGCGGGCGTAGGAGTTAGCCTGGCAAGAAGTTCTACGGCATGCTAGAATAAACAACTTTTGAAATGGAGACAGACAATGTTACGGAATATTAATGTCACTCAGATTAGTTGAACAAAGTTTGCGCGCTGAAAACAAATAGAAAGCCTCGTATACGAAGTGTCTGCTTTGATGAACTTCTCTTCCAAGAAGCACCTTCACTTCGGCAAACAAGCGCTCCGCAATATAAATGCATCTGTGATAACGCTATAAACATTTACGAAAAACGCAATTAAGATTTGTTGTAGAAGAAATGCACGCGTGTACAAGGAAATTTGCATTAAATAAAATAAGAGTTTACCGATTTATCGAAATGTCGAGCAGTATTATCATGGTAAACGATAGTGGCGATGTTATGAGCGATGCGCAAAGTTCTACGAGGAAACTCATGCGTTTGAAATTCAAATGCTAATCGAATGTAAAATTTGGCTGCACACGTCACAACGCATGACGGCGGGGATTTGCGTGTGAACTTTCGTTCAAGATTTCTCGAATAATATTTTGTTACTGTCATTTTGTTACTCAATTAGCATGAGACGCGCGTTGCTTCTGTCTCTAAAGCGTAAGTTACTTCAACGAGATCGTTAGTGAAGATAGGTATATCACGTCCAACTTCCGTCCGAGTAAATTCCGGAGATGCTTGAATCTGGTACTTTAAACGTTTAATTGGAGACAACTCGCACTAAGTAATTTGCAAGCGGTATATCTTATTCTCAAAAAATTATTTTTATTGCAGGGCAGCGTGAGGTTTATCGCAGAATCGTCGATTAATGTCTTTTTTCTAATGAATGTCTTTGTGTAAAATATTAATTTTATGCGGATAACAAATCGTATTTGACGTAAAACGCGATATGAACGAAAAACACATCGGTGTATATTTTTTTTATTATACCAATTTTATTTTACTATACAGAAATTGTATATTCTTTTTTTAGAAAATAGATATAAATATAGATTTATTTATAACTTTAAATACATTTTTTTAGAATAGAAAAATTACTGTTTGGAAAGGAACATTATGGATTAATCCTCGATATTGTTATATTTTGTTCGAAAAATTAAGATATTTTATTACTTCAAATTAAGCACTTCATTTCAAACTAGTAAAAAATATTTGTATTCAAGCCTTGCATTTCAAAAACTATTCCCCTCTATAAATATACAAAGTTATTTTACGAAAACATGAAAACGAACATTGTGACGTTCTGTCACATTATGTCCATTTTGGCATGTTATATTTGCATTTTAAACGAGTACGCATGTATAATATTTAAAACAAAAAAGAAAGAGGGAAAAATTACGATAAGACGCAGAGTTCCAAAAAAAAAAAAATGTATCGCAAGGCGTAAACATTGTTGCAACAATATGAGCGCCAGTGCGCACGTTTCTCAGAACGAAGAGACAAACGAAGCGGCGCATAAAAATTTGCACGATTGACGCGTGCATCATCGCCCTTATTAAAACGACCCGCGCGCGGGCAGTTAGGTCGGGGCGCTGTCGTAAAATCGCTTAGACGCCCGATCCCTCCGGCCCGTACGTCGTCGGCGCAAATTGTTCGCCGTCTCCGGCGGCCCCGCGAGCCGCGATAATGCAAGCGCGATTTGTTATTATCGCCGGCGTCGCATTATTAAAATGACCCCTCCCTCCCCGTTTCATCGCGGTCGTCTCTCGTATAGATCTAGTCTCTAGTCTAGCGCCAGATCGAGACGGGCGCGCTCGTAAAACGCGCGCCTGTACAAGCGCCGATCTCGCGGGAGCATCGCTGCGTCAGCGAACGAAGAACGGGGACCATTCTCTCTCCCTCTCTCTTTTTTTCTCTCTCTGCCGGGGTCCGCCTCTAATTATTTCATTATACGGTACATTGTACGGCGCGGCAACGGGGATCCCCCGAGAACCCCGTAAAACGAAGACGTCGGTTTCGTGTCGCGGTTTAAAACGATACATGTATCGCCATGCGACCGATCCAATTGTACGTTATTGCCGGCTAAAGCGGGGTTAATGGCGAGCTATGCGTTCGCCGTAATCGTCGCGAACGCGTGCGTTCGTACGCGCACACGTACTTTCACGTCCGCGGACAGTTCCCGATCCCGCAAGTAGCCGATCACTCGCTCACATACGCGCGAGATGACTCCCCGGATGATTACATCCGACGAGAAGAAACGAATTGATAGAAGGGCGAAATCCGCGGCAGAAAATGTAAAATGTAAAATAAACGATTCTGCGAAATTTTTTTTCATGGTTACTCGAATCACGGTTCACGATATAGCGTCGAGCTCGTGAAATCGAGCTTTATATTAAGAAAATTACATTGAGAAATAGGAGAAGATCAATGCTTTTGTAAAACGTAATATATAGAGTAAAATATAAAATATTTTTATATTTTTCAATTTTTTTTATCGAATAGTTCATCTGTGATAGGAAATTGAAGTTTACTCGTGATTTAACGTTAAGAATGATTAACTAAATAATTTCAATTTTATATTTCGCACAGATTCGTTCAGTTATACAAGAGAGAAATGAATTATTCATCTCCTGATTATCTCCTAAATAAAAGTTAAATCTCAAATCTCATTACGAAACAAATATAAAAATCATTATCGTATAGCACAAAAATTTATTCAAATATGGAAATAAGGATATATTTCAATCTAATACTTTAAATATTTTCACAAAGACAGTATCATTTAGAAATAAATTATGCAAGCCGATTTCGGTTATAAATAATTTATTTAACAAATAACAAAACTGATTCTTGTCATTTTCTGCTTTCAGGAATTATGACCCTTCCGAGCAGCCCGTGTGAGATAGAAAACATGAGCTTGTTTCAAGACCTCAAGTTGAAAAGGAGAAAGGTCGACTCCCGATGTAGTAGCGACGGTAAGAAACGTCTCGGAAATATGTTATAATATCGAATTAAAGTCCCACATTCGTGTTGAATTAACATTAAATAAAATTAACATCAACTCTACCGCAGAAAATGCCGGACGTAAAAAATTTTTCCGCAAGAGTACCTCGTAGCGAAGCCTTTCATACATTTACAATATGTCGCAGCGTTATTATTATCTCTCATCACGTTTTATTTAACCCCATTGTGTATATTCAGCTTATAGGTAATATAAAATATCTCGATTTACAGCAACCGCTCGTAATAAAGCAAAAAGAAAAAGACAGGCAATCAATGTAAATGCAATTAATTATAATAAATTAAACATTTATAATAATTCCAAGTTTATACACCTATTTCTATATTAATCTATTCTATCTTATCTATTTCAAAGTAATAAATCGCTGATCGCAAAGTAATTTTTTTAAACTTGTTATATGAGCATTTATTCGTATATGCTATAATTTTTTTTCATGTAAGCAGATTTATTACTTTAAATAAAAATATATTACTTTAAAATAAAAAATAATACATCACTCACCGATACGATGCGCAGCGACAGTTTACATTGAAACCACGGTGGAACTGTAAAACGAAAATATATACGTAAATTATATTATAGTAACATCCAGAATAATTAATATTTAAAAGAATTATAGCATACATATAAATATTTAATAAATAATTAATTCTAGTAAAGTAAAAACAAGTAATCAATGAAATAAAAAATAATAATTTATTCATCCTATAGTCATTCCGCGATAGCCTCTTGCCTCGCGAAAACATCGTTAATTACAATCACACGTATTAATCATCAGAATAAAACAAACGCACGGCATTTTCAATCTTTTAATAAAAATGCACGATTAACTTCACTATTGTACATTTCGAAAGAAAAACGTGAAAAAAAGTATGAAACTCTATGATTCGCTCGATTTTCGCTCGGTATTTCGCAAATTAGTGCAACAACTACGAACGAAATCTCAAATGGCTTTCGACGACTCACGAATGACGTGCAAAGACCGAATTTATGATATGCAATTGATGCAATCATTCGAAAATATGTAATCGAAACTCAATATTGCACGCATAATATGTTCCAAATTAATTCAATGAGATAAACGTATTAACAAACAATCGATAACGCATTTTCCATTATTTCGATCCAACGATTCGCATATTACGGCGCGCTCTCAATCCGAAAGTAATATGAGCAAATTACGTTTAACTTGGCGAGAAATTTAAAGCGCGATACAAGCTACTTCGAATCTAAGCGTTAAAAAGATCATTATCGCCTACGTGCGAATATCGCGATAAAACAATACTTATAATCCATAATTACCGTCCTTTACAGTTGAATGAAATTACGCGAAATACTTGCGTCGATAAATACGCAATACATGCAGCCGTTAATCGTGGATGTTAATTTATCGCGCAGGCCGGTAACTAATTGTATCAATTGTAGGAAATAATCGCGTTTCGCGTTCTTCTAGTATTTCACTCGATCGCATTTCGATGAGTAATATACGACACACGTGGTGGACACGCGTCGCTACCTGCCGATTTGAGTCTCTTCGCGCAAATGACAAAACGACCTTGCTTACCATACAAGCAGTAAGGCTGCACATTAACCAGTCTATTATGAAAAATTAACATACTATGATATATAAATATACAATCAATATTCTGTTCGTTATTTTTTAACTTAATTTCAATACGTGATCTATTATCAGACATTTTGCGCTTTGTTTTGCAAACATATTAGCGCCGTCTAACAATTATTTAACTGACAATGAGAAGACGTTTCGAAATGCAAATACTGTTATTTGAATTCTAATTAATGAAAAAATTTCAAAGTATTTCAATTTGATTGATACATATGTAAATGTGTATTACTATTAACACACGCAAATTATTCCTTTCTTTTAATGATAATTTGAATAATCTTTAGAGTAATTTATAATTCTTAATTTTAATGCTTTAAAAAATTATCCTTAAATCTCAAGTCAGATTTTTCAGATTTCTTTAAGAGTAACCATTTTGTTCTACGTTACCTCGGAAAAATATTATTAAAAAACTCATAAAAAGTATCATTAAAAAAACAATTATATATGATTTTTCCCTGGAATCGATTATCGAACTACAAGAAACAAAACTCGATCTGTGTCTCAAAACAAATTCCCTAATTGTAAAACCTTCAATTGAATCTCAATTGCAGATACAACATAATGAATATAAAATTGACCTTTAAGATCTATTTGTTGAATCATATCACGTCTTAAGACCGTTTTCAGCCGAGTTTTTCAGCAAAAACACGACTATAAATAGTCGTTAAACATCGACTAGAGACAAGATAATGCCTGGGAACTAGATTCGATTCTAATGGTTGACGTAATCGCGTCACGGGAAAGGATCATATATCATTGTCGAGCAAATTATGATGCACTGGTCTTTTCATATATATTGAGATTACTTGGAACGAGATGTAAAATTGACCAATGCTCAAGCATAACGATTATTTACCACCCAGTAATAGAGGAACGGGATTTGATACAGGCGCAATATTGTTGATTTTTACAACCAACAATTACGGCGAATGAAATATCGCTCTAGTTGTAGACGACGCAATTAATCTTTCCACTTTATGAAGCGTATAAAAAATATCGTTACACTATTACGGAAATGTGCGAGTACGTACACGTGCGTACATCACTTTGTATTAAAGGAAATTATTAACTCTTAACGATATTTTTTAATTGTATTAGTATTTTCATTTTTCTATATAAATTAATATCTATGTTATTATTATATCTTTGGCCATATTTAATTTCAAAAAATTAATTAAAGAATCAGTTTCATTTCTGACAAATAATTGGATACGTTTGCTAAAGAAAATTTAATTCCGCACAAATGTTTCGCTATGAAATATATTCTTAAATTAGTTTTCGATAAGTTTCTACATGATTTTTTACATGATTTAATTTAAACTTTATAATCATGTTTTAATTGTATTTTGCGACAATATATTTGATCGCACAATTAGAAGTCGATAACTATCGCGACAGAATTAAATACACGATCGATTTTGCTGTTCCTTTTGCAAAATATAATAATTCTACCTTAACGGTTTGCATTTTCGATGTCAGCTTTGCTGCATATTACCTTACATTCGACCTTTTACATTTTACAGTCTTCATTATTCACTATGTATCGCGCATGTTAATACGATGTACGTACGTCATAATCGAAATTTTGTTGGCATTTTATTGTATGGAGTCTAAAATTAACTTGCACAAGTGGAATAATTACTCAGAATACATAAAATTTCGCACAACCAAAATTAAATATCTTGAAAACGATATGCATGAAATATGAAATATCCCGCAATAATAAATGCTTTTTAAAATTGGTACAATAAAAATAACTGTGAAAAAATCCTAATAAGCGCGAACACTATTATAATTATATAATATTCGATACTAATAATTTTGGTCGGCAGTAAATCATCTTCGAATAATACACTAATTAACAGAGAAAAGAATAAGTAGTGATTAATTCCGCTATTTTAATCATTTTATAATTTGATCCATTGAAGACTAGTCTATTTAAGAGCGTACGAGAATCTCTCCATTTGTAATGAATTCTCTGATTAGTCTCTGATTACGTATTTTCTTCAAGCAAAGATTTCTTCCTCTTCCACTTATAATTTTAAAAAATATATCTATGTGGTCTATAAACACATCTATATGCTTCTTATCTCATACTTGGATAAGAAATAAATTGTGATGTATTTGTTATTCATTAATATATAATTTTTCTCGAACGCGCGATAATGTGTAATCTCCTATGTTTCAATCATCAACCCTTCGACGTATATTGCAACCACCATTCACGCTCTTCATTCAGTCCCCCGATTTCCCGCTACGCGCACGCGCTTATCCCGCACGTTTCTCGTTCGCGCGCTTCCTCTCCCTCTCTCTCTGTTTTTGTCTCCCCACCCCTTTATTCAATTATAACAACAATACGTTACATTGCGATGTAGCAAGCGATCTTCACGCGCCCGTCTTCTTATTGTGTCTTTATGGCAGCTTTCAAATGATAGACGAGAAAAGGAGGCAGGGGGAGGGTGGATGCCGGCGTGAGGGCAGAGGTTGAGTCGTGGGTGGCGCGACGACGGAGTCGCTAGCTAGCGAGGAAGCCAAGTCCAAGAGAGACAGAGAAAGGAGAGAGAGGGACCGGGGGAAGGGGGGAGGGGAGGGGGGTTTGGAACGGTTGCTGCTGGCGGTGCAGGGTTGAATATCAACCCACGCGGTCGTCCCGGACGTGCACCGGTGCTAGTTCGGTTTCGCCTGAACTCGCGTAACCACGCGGCCCCGCCGTCGTCGCGCGCTCGTCGCAAACAAGTGCCCGCGAAAAACGAAAAAACGCGCCTGCGAACGAAGAACGGAAGGATCGGTTGATTGTGAGAGAAGGACGGAAGGAGTGACGGAGTCGGACGATGGAAGCGAGTCGACGACCACGCGGTGGATCGTGTCGGACGAGCGGGCGATCGGCGACGACAACGTGGACGACGAAAACGACGACGACGACGACGAAGATGACGATGGCGACGTCGTCGTTGACGTTGATGTTTTACCCATGGTAGCCTCGCGGCGCGCGTCACATTACGACGTGTTGCCGCGGCCGCTGCACCACCGAGCTGCATCGATTTTTCGACGCGCTCACAAACACGACTGATACCAATGACCCTCGACCTACGACCGATTTAAAGGTCAGAGGCTGCGTTAATGATTACGGAATGTTGTCCGAACTGGAGTGAAGATGCTGGAAAACGCGTAGAAGAGGAACTACATTAACGCGAGTTCCAATTCTCGACGATACACGATCGAAAGGAGATCGATAAGAGAATCCGGGAGATGTGTATCGCGCGGACGGCACTCATACAGATTACCCTAGGAGAACGTATGCTCCGGCGACCGGTGCCGTGACCCGCGGTCTCGCGAAATCATTGATCTTCCTCCGACCGCCTCCGCCGCACGTGAACGTCACACAATTCAACGAGTATAACGACGCAATTACTCGGCGACGCCGCTGCCGTGAGCGGTGCTTGCGGATGTCGCGAGATGATTGTTCTAACGACAATCCCTTTGTAAAAAAAATACTTGTTGATTTGTTGGAAGACGATATTTACAGTACAGTAGAGGATTGAAAATTGAGAAAGAAATGACCGATCAAAGCAACGTTGTACCACTTGAATCGCAACGGTCCCGTGTGATTTTTGCATACCACGAACGAGAAGTAGTAACGTTGTTGCTTTAGTCAGACGGCTCTTATCCGCGCTTCGTGTGTGGAAACAACGAATTCATATATTTTATGCAAAATGACATTATCACGAACATATAAAGTATAAAAAAGAAGTACGTCGTGATAATTACAATTATAGTGACTAATTTTGTAAGATGGATCAATCGATTTCTCGATAACCTTTGACGTCAATTTATCGAAAACATAATCATATATACACTTCGAGAATGATGTATTTTTTCTTACATATTATATTCGAAACAGGTATATATTGTACAAAAAGACCAGATTCTATTTTCATGTGCCAACTACACACACACACACACACACACACAAACAATCGTCAACTGAGAAATGAATAGAAGAAAATTATTTTACATAAATTGATAGAAGAAAATCATTTTGCACAAACTTAGAGTGATCTACCAGATATATCCTTATTTACGTATTGATATAAAAATGAAAGATGCTTCTTTCATGAATTATGCGAATATATAGATAAACGACAAATACAACGATTTCTATGATATCAAAGACAATTCGTGAAGAGAATAAAACAGTACAATCAAGAAGAAAAGCGGAAGAAGACAATATCAAAAAATCATTGTTACAATTCATATGATAAATATTCATATAAGTGTCAAACTTAATCATTAATAATTACAAGTGCGGATCAGATAGAATTATTAAAAAAAAATGTTTCCCTTGAGAAGTAACGTTTTTATCGCCACCGCCACTAATCTTCATTGGACTCAGCAAGATCGGAATCCACAAAATTGGAATCCACCAAGCATGGACCTGACAGCCTTCTACAGAATGCAGCAAGAAAACAGTTTTCTGCCCTACTTATCGCTATATCAGCCCTACAATAACTTTTTAATGGCGTCGGATCAGAACTACTTCAGGCACTTTACATCGCAGCTCAATCCTTATTCCACCTTCAATTATTACATGTGTTTGGACGCGAAGAACTTGTACGCATCGCTCTTCGGTAAACAATGTACTTACTTTCTCGAGCATTGCACCTACTTGAGCGATGCTCAACACTTATACTAATAATATAGAGTGCCTCCTCGTGTTTCCATCCTGTTGTTTGTTTCAACTAGTTCGGAATCCTTGACCAAAATTTAATATAATTTTTCTTTCAGAAAAATATTGTGGGAGATTTTTCTCTCTACTTTAAATTACTTGTCTTGAATACTTTAATAATTACAGTTTGAATTTTTCCTCGGGGAAAATTTATTGTGAGAAGTTACAATATATTGCATATATTTCCAAAGTTTCTAAAGTTTTAACATTGCATATTTTTATATATATAATTAATAAAAAAAACACGATAAAATTATTTGAAAGTTCGTTGCCACGGAATTATATTTGTTTCTCGCGTTGTACAGTTTCACATCTCGGTCATGTAGTTAATTCCGTTTGCAACAATAACAGTGTACCGAGGTCGCGAGTTTAATTCATATGTCACTACGTCACAATATATCGGCTTACTTAAACTTAGAATAAATATTCCGTCAAGGCAAGGTTTAAATTAATTAGAGATACAAGTACAATTTAATTAGAAGATTCTCTATTTGTTTTTAACGATCCTTTTTCTCTCCTATTTCGCTTATCGTTTATAATCCAGAATCGACTTTTTTCAAAAAGATTAATTTCAAGTTAGTTAAGGAATCCAAGGAACTGAAAAAAATATATAAGTGAAAGGAACGGTGAAAGCGGTGTTGCGTAACTCCATGATATATAACTGCATTATTACATTACTAGGAACTATTTCTCGAACGTTTTGAAAAATTCGGCTATGAATACAAAAGATCAATATCCTCATCACACTTCATGATGGATAATCGTCATTATCCTTAACTATCATTGTTGCGCTAAGCATACGTCACTCATACATCATCAGAGCGCATTGACATTAGCAGTCGATCGTCAATCTGATATACGAATGCCGCGCCGCGTGTACGGCTAAGCGAAATATAATTGTTCTACGAGAGCAAAACTATGACCGATAGTCTCTTCTAATGATCAACAAAGACAAAAGGTAGAGATCCGATTCGATATCTTTGATTTGGTAATCACGCGAGACAATTCTCGATATTTCGCGATATCGGTACATCACGAGTCCACGACTGAATAATCCGCTCGGCCAATGTCCACGGCGATCGATCTATTAATAGCTCAGAAACTGTCACCTAAGTGTCTATAATCATAACCTGGCCTCGTTAACTACATTCCTTCCTTGACCTCGAGCAACCACATTCTTTAATTCTTTTCACGATAAGCAACATTGCGAACGGATATTACACTTGGAACTGTCGCTTCAAAGAATATAATCTTTTTCGGTTTAAAGAGATAAAAATATTTTCCTCCAAATTTAACAAATATTCTGAGTTTAAGAAATATATCTTCTTGTTATTTCAAAATTTTTTAATTGAAAATTATTTTGAAATTTAAATTTATGTACGATGTATATGTAGGTATATCTCTGAAATGATATAGTATAATCGAAAAAGGAATGATTTGTTATAAAAAAAAAAAATAAATCGATAGTTCTAAATAAATTTTCATCAAAGATTATTATGTATATAATTTTTTTTATGCACACACATATACATATATATACAGAATATACAGAGATAGCACATGTAAACATATATATTTAGACTTTATCTGCTTGAAGTCATGTAGAATATTTTTATTTAATTAATTTCATACTGTGCGTGATGCAAGGCTATCCCATTACCATTGTTACCGTTGCACGTGCCATCTTCGTATATCCTTCAACACCGCGGGGTACAATGCAGCATTAAGAACGCATCGAAAGCAAACGGGTGCTTTAATGGTTCTCTCACTCAGAACCCTCTCTTCTAACTCAATTACCACTAACTTCCCCATTATAGGAAACACAACACGCGCCACATGCATTTTCCAGTAAAAGAAAATGGTTACTTTTTCTAACCAGAGTCATCAGGGGGCAACATATATGAAAATCAAATC
Organism: Wasmannia auropunctata; assembly: GCF_000956235.1. Classification (NCBI taxonomy): domain Eukaryota; kingdom Metazoa; phylum Arthropoda; class Insecta; order Hymenoptera; family Formicidae; genus Wasmannia; species Wasmannia auropunctata. Next base: position 768,528 of record NW_012027046.1, read on the forward strand.
TTTCGAAATTATCTTCACTTAGTAGGTACGTGTAAACTTTCGACCCATGATTTCGTGATTAATTACAAAAATTTCTTCTAATTTGAATATTATTAACGATATCCCAATTTTATTAATTATTATTATCTTAGTTCTATCAGAAATCATTAATTTTATATTAATATTTAATTATATATTTATTGTATATGATTATTTAATAGTTTAGTAGCAAGAAAAGCCTTTATAAGAAGCAAGAAAATTTAATGAAATGAAAAGAAATTATATAATAATTTCGATCAAATTTTTACGTTTCATTATTTTGCCTATTTTATGTTATGTGAATTAGCTCAATTAGCAATATTTTTCATGCTATAAAATCTAAAGTTAGCTTTGTATTTTTCTGCGTATTTCATTTTTTTACACATTTTATTATTATGTACGTATAAAAAATTATATTATATTATACATCCAATTTATATGATTCCATGTATCATGGAAATTCATAGTTTATTCGCTATTTAATCATTCGTTATCCAATCTACGGCTGATATTTTGAACTTTGCTCGCGTGAAAAGACTACGAGCAAGATAATTAAGCCGTAGATAAACGCGCGTGGATCAATAATGAATGTAGATTTAAATTTATCGAAGTCGCAGCACAATTGCTCGAGAGAGGCTATGAAATGCGATATGTCTTTGCAAAACTCACTAAACTTAGCAGAGTTCGAGAGAACTCATGAAGACGAGAAATCTCTGTGAGTCAAGAGCATTGTCTGTTAAGACTTTTATCTACTTTCAGACAATATATGTATTTTTATATGTAATGTACTTGTATTAACAAAAAAGATCATATTGGAGATATTTTAAGATCTGCAAATAATTAATTTAAAAATACACAGACTATTTTATAGTAGTCTATTTTATCAAAAAATATATGAAGAAATATTTAAAATATGTTAATATCTTCTCTGGTAGTAGATATTTCTCTTTGCATTCTGTCTTTAGTACTTAAAATAGTATTCCAATATTTGATTTTGATCCAGCTAGATCCAAATATTATCCAAATATTTGAAAGAGCGATTGTTTGCCAATCGCGACAGATCGTGCAGTGCTCCTGACAAATATTCTATTACAAGTGCGTACAAAATGTACCGATAACTGAACAACGTTTATCGCGCGGATATATAACTTAAAAGTATTCTATATGAAGAGAGGGTGATCATGGGCGCGGCTAACGCGAGGAGAGTACATCTCGTGTATATCGGAATCTATTATGGGAGGCGTTTTTTTTTTATGAGCAGGAGAGGAGAAACACTTCGCGCGTACACAATGCCGTATTATTGATATGGAATTGCATAACGAGCGGTTGCTTATCGAGACCAGCGTAATAACGCATGTAATAAGTTTTAAATCCGTCATCGATGCCATTTGCAATTTTAACGGCGGTTCCGTAACGATTTTCTATTAAATTATTTTATAAATGAAGTAACGATTCTAATTATTTAGTTTTTTGCTATTTAATTTTTCATCTGAGGATTACAGATGATAGCATATATTGTCATGTGAATAAACTGCACTATGAAATAATATGTAAAATTAGCTCTTTTTCTGTTTACGTCTGTTGCTTTTCTTTTATCTCTTTAAATTAAGAGGATTATTAGATTAACATAATACTGAATTGAAAGAGTTAATCCTGGAATTTGAGAACCAAATACAAATGGGAAAACATACTTTAAAAATTATAATTTAAATTTGTAAACATTTAAAGGATAAATATGGTATAAGTATCATCTAATTTTCACGTATAAGAGAATACAAGCAAATTAAATAATCTATTGAATAATCAAATTTTTGCAAATGCAATTAAATTTTTATGTTATTGTATCACTTGTAATCTCCCAAGTTTACATATTATTTATATTGAATTCTTGGATTAATAACTACATCGTACATTAAATTTATTCGTCAACTCGGAACGTCAAAGGAGTAATCAACATGCCAGTCCGGAATACCGAATACCAAGGAAGACGTCACATCATAAGCAGATGCAACACGTTATGCTCCATCTATAGCTCATTATCTCACCTTCACCCTCGGAGCTCGCGCCACCAATTAGTCGCGTATGCGACTGGTGTCGATCGGGTGTACAACGTCATTAATTTACTCCAATTCCCCGATGCCGATTCCCCTTGTCCCACTTCCGTTCCTCCGTGCGCATTCAATTTCATCAGATGTAACGCGCGCGTGAATAGCGAACGCTCGCACACCCCCCGCGTTACCATACTCGATCATGCCTCCGAGGGTAAAAGAAAAAGGAAAAAAAACTATCCCGCCGCGTTACAGACTCTCCGCAGTCCGAGTATAAACGTAAGATCAACGCCTTATTTCTCAGACTCCCCGGTATCCCTCGGATCAGCAGGCTCGCCGCAGGGGAACCCGACGACGGACGCACCTTCACCCATAAACTTTCCTGCTCCAGGGGAGAGCATGGCCGACACCTCAACCCTGTCGCCGGAGACGAACATGCCGGGCTCGCCGGGCTGCCAGGTCAGAGCGTCGAACGAGTACCTGCTGGGCAGCCCGAGTCCAGGGCCACTGCGAGGAGGAGACACCCTTCGTGGTACTGGCAGCGGTGATGGCGGAGGTGGGAAAGGAAGCGGCCAAGAGGGTCGCGACGCGGGGTGCTCGGATCGCGCGTCGCCCGACTCGGTCTTCCCGGATGCTGGTCCGATGATGAGCTTCAGGGTCGCCGATGAGCAGCAACAGCAGCATCAGCAGCATCATCAGCAGTCGCAGCAGCAGCAGCAGCAGCAGCAGCAGCAACAGCAACAACAACGCTCCGCCACCCCGATGCCGATCAAATCGTCGCCGTACTCGCCGGTTCAGGTCTCGTCGACTCCGATTGCCCAGGAGGCCTCCTCGAGGAGTGACAGCCCGGATCTGAAGGGCGACCTATCGTCCGTCCAGACCAAGGAAGAATCCGACAATTCGGTCTTTGACGGAGGTGGAGGCGGCGGTGGTGGCGGTGGAGGCGGTCGTTCGGAAGCCTCCAACCAGCTTAGTCACCGGAATAGCCCGTCATCTCAATTCAACCTGAACGTCAGTTCCGGCACAATTGGTTCGGCCGGATCGCACGGATCTCTGCAGCAGCAGCAGCAGCAGCAGCAGCAGCAGCAGCAGCAGCAGCAGCAACAACAATCACCACCGGCGCCGCCGAGGTCGCGCGCGCCCTCGGTACCACCGCACCTGCTGGCGGCTCATCATCAATTTTGGTCGCAGAATACTACTAGCGTACAGGGATTCACTACGCAGAGGCTACTCAACGGTGTTATCAGCAGCGCCGTCAGTTACGGCGGGCAGAACGCCACGACTGTCTCCACCAGCTCTGGAGGTGGCACCAGCAGCTCCAGCTGTACCAATTCCAGTGTCAGCTGTGTCACTACTGGCGCTACCACCACGGCAACGTCGGGTAAGTATTGTGACTGTTGTATTTTTTACTGTATCGAACACTTTTTACGTTACAATTATTCAACAATTTATCCTTTCACATCATTTCTTATCATTAATCATTTTTAATCGATTATTATGTCATGATGAGGCATTATTCATATAGAATTACTACTCTCTAAAAGTTAGTGGATCAGAGGAATTATCACTGATTTTAAATGTATATCATTTTCTAGTGGCATATTTATGTGATAAACAATAAGTATTTTAATATTTTTTTTATGATAATCTACTGAGTTTCACAGTCAAACAGTTATGAAAACTAAAATTCACTATCCTTCAGTGATATTCACTATATTTGAATCAGTGGATTGTCACTGAAAAAACATTGAAATACTCACTGATTATCACTTCTAAGTACCTCACTGGAAAATGATACACGCTGCAAATCAGTGGTAATTCCACTGATTCATAGAAAGTAAACATATAAAAGTACTTCTTGAGGTTCTAACATAAATTTTTTTTCCTCGATTCGTTATTTAAACCCAATAATCAGAATCTATTTTTATTCTCTTTCTCACTCTACAACTACGTGGTCACGCGACAAATATATTAGAGTATGTGCAAGAGCGAAAATAGTGAGGGAGGGGAGGATGAAAGTTTAAAGATATATACGGAAGTTAATTGTATAAAAAGATTATATAGAGAAACACACTATGGCAATCGATCGTCGATGATTCATTCCAGGCGAAGGTATGAAACCACCGACGCAAAGAGCAGCGCCAGCACCACCGCGGCCCCCGCCTACGGTGCTAATGGGCGAGATCGGCGGCGTCCGTACGATGATATGGTCGGCACCGCCGTTGGACCCGGTACCGCCACCGGCGGCATCCTGGTCGGCCACGGCTGCGGCGGCCGCCTCGTGCTCCTCGTCGGAGGAGTCGGCCGCCCAGCTGTTGCTGAACCTCGGTCAGGAGTCCAGGGGTAAACCACCCTCGTCCTCCTCCGCGGTCTCGTACTCGTCCGCCGCCGGGCCGCCGCTCAACATGGAGAGGCTGTGGGCCGGCGATCTGACGCAGCTGCCGGCCGCGCAACAGATGCAGGCGCTGAATCTCACGGCGTCCGGTTCCGCCGCGCAACCGTGGGTCAGCAACGGCGGCACCGTTATCAAATCCGAGGCGGCGTCGCAATCCATGTCGGTGGCACCGCCTGCGCCACCCTTGCCGCCCCAGGAGCACGAGGAAGACGAAACGCCTATGATATGCATGATTTGTGAGGACAAGGCGACCGGCTTGCACTACGGTATCATCACGTGCGAAGGGTGAGTGCCTTTAGCTACGCTTAACGAGATTAACCGTTTCACCGCGGTACGGACCACAGCATATTATTATTATTTCTGTATACACGAACCACTTTGCTCAAATCTCACCGTGTGCATCTTGACGTATCGTTCCTTTAACGTCTTTTATTTTGTCAACTTTGTTTTATTGAGCATATATTTCGTAATGTGTTCAGAATATTTTAGCTTCATAATTATTCCACGCGATTAATTAAGAATTGATTGAATATTGAAAGTTATATATAAATATTAAAAAATCTCATACTCTCATATATTCTCTTGAAAATATGATAGAATGTAGTAATTACGTTAATGATATCTGATACATTTTTTGGATATGTTAATTTTCTAAGCTATAATATTTTTTTTTAAATTAGTTTCTTATCAATCATCAGAAATTTATGCAAAATATTTCACAATTATTTGCATAAACTGCGCGCGTGCAGAAGACATCTTTAGATTAAATTCGCAAATTATTAACAATCCATACGAATTTAAGGAAAACAAATCAGTAGTAGTACTCCATTTGCTACAAATACCGGTACGCTTTGTTCGCGATAATTCCACCCCCGTGGCAGTAATGATGCATTCGCGCGTAGAATGCGACTGAGTCGCACTAATGAGATCGGTTAACTAGGATAGGAACTTATACGTATGTAGTCTTTCGAGTGATGCGTTGCAATCCAAGAATCGACCGATATTCGCTTAATTAGACCTAATTATACGAGTACCGAAGCTACCTGCGCAATATATAGTCGGAAACGTGGTTAGTTGGATCGCAAACGTGTGTAACCTGCCACAACCTTCGACCTTTGCCAACGTTCGAGGAAGCGCGCTTAACTGCATTTCGCTCGACAAGAAATGTCGAGTTTTGAGTAAACTGGGCCCAGAGAAGCGGCACTATCAATCTGTTTACACGAGAAAGTTCGCACGTGGGAGACGAAGATTTGTTTCTCTAATCTATCGTTACTATTTATCTTCTTGAAGTTTCATTTAACCCACTTAAATCACTCGAAGAGAACGCGAATCAAAAAGCACCTTTCTTTATCGACAAAATTCTTAAGCACAAGAGTACCAAACAATATTTTGTAATATGAATATTTTATAATTTTATTATCCTATTTTTCTGCAAAATTTTGTAATTGTTGATACTTTAAAATTAAATTAAATTAACCGCGAAAATAGAACAAAATATTATACGGATTATTGAATTCGAATTTAATTTGCCAAATATAAAATTTAAAAAAATTCTAAAGAATTAAAAGATCTAATTTAGAAGAAGAACAAAATTAAAAAGAATACTTGTGAAGTGCTTCATTTGTGTTTCGTTGATAATAGAAAAGAAATTTATTAATTTTTTTATATAAATTAAATAATGTACTCCATATTTATTCTAAATGTCATATGCAATACTTTCTTTCTTGTTTTGCGTTTTAATTTTAAATTTTAGAATATCAACAATATATTTGCATATTTCGAGTTATATACGCTCCATCCTTTATTTGCAATGTACGAACTTTTTTTACTTTATCAATCGCAATCAACGTTTAAAATCAACTGTCCAAATAAAATAGTCTGTCAAGTGAATATCAAGGTATATTAATTTTTCTGCGAACACGTCCATAATTTGTAACTTAGACGAGATTAAAAATTAACTGGTAATCTCATAATTTTTTCGTCCCGTTCTCAGAACGGAGCAATATCTACGCGAGGCGAGGGAATACTTGTTGCGTCTACATTGTTGCGTGTACTCGGATGACTTCTTGAACAACACTTTTGATTAGTCCGTAAAATTACCACGGAGTATCGTTACTTCTCCGCTCGTCCTTGTCCAACTTTGTTGTCTCGAACAAGCAAGTGGATTAGACGAGAAAAGTCTGCGACAAGTTTTTCCCTCGTACCCACGGCACTCGTAATTCTGTGCAGATGAATCCTTGATTCAACCTCACTATTTTCGCGCTGTCTAGAGAGACGCTTCTTATGATAAACAATTCGACTCGTAAAAATAGCTCTCAGCAACAAGAGACGACAGAAATAGATTTTATATTTTAAAAAAGAACATATAGATGATTAATTTTTCATATTTTTAAAAATATTAATCAGACTTTCTAATCATGTATTTCTTATTTTTTGGAACTTATTAAATAATATAAAATTTTGTAGATTATCATTTCGATTACACCTACATATTTCTGCTAATATATAATTTATTTATTTCTATTTATTTCTATTTATTTCTATTTATTTCTATTTATCTTCAATTATAACTTTTGGTTAAATCATTGAATATTTATCCAATTTATGTGCTTTTTTATAACTAATCGATTTATATCGATTGTTAACAAATTAGGTTCATATGTAAATCCGTCTAAACGTCAAAATATTTTTATAAAGTATAAATTATGTGTCTAATTACATATTAAACACAATATCATATTTTATCGTTAAAAAATCTAAGATTTGAAAACAAATTATTATCGATATACATATTAATACGATACACAAACGAGATAAGAAAAACAATAAAAAATTTATCGGACAGATAAATAAGATAAATTAAGATAATAGATAAGAAATCTGATCTTCACAAATTAAAAATATAATTTGATCATATCTGTTTATTTTATCACACCTTCGTCAAACATTTTAAATTAAAGACTCATATTTTGTGAAAGTTATAAAAATGATAAATTCTTATTGTTTTTCTTACATTCGTATATAATCCCAATAAATAATCCCAAACTTTATTTGTCACGTCTAAATTTGTAAATGCATTTCGTGTAAAATTTAAATAATTTTTATAAATTTAACTTATGGATTAGCTGTTTTTGTGGATTATCTCTATCGTGTCGAAATTCCACGTAACAAATTAAAAAGTAATTAAGAAGAAATTTGAACTCACTGAACGAATCGAGCGTTGCAGCAAGCAGCAGTTATCCTTTCCCGAGATTAAATGGTGCAGCCAGCCTTCACTCCTCGACATTCGATGCTCTTCGATACCATTCTTATACGATTGTCAATTTACACTTTTTATGTTTTTGAATAACATTCGCACGGCTCGGATCACAATTGACGAATACACGGAATAATGCGACACACATCGTTGTTTAATCGGCATTATTAGTATCAACAGCGATTAATATCGATTTCGAATATTACGAGACGCGTAAAGTAACCTAACCGCAATTAAGTCAATCAACACACGACGATCGGATCATTCGGCACTCCCGAATGCACTCCCGAGAACTCGAAACACGGCACATTCACGTTCTTCGAATACCGACGACCCGGCGCGACACGTTATCGTATTGTACCGAAATCTGAGAATTGCGAAGTCGCGACGCAAAACAATCGCTGATGGATGCATACTCCAAATTCGATTTGCCCGTGATCTGCGTGCAGTTATGTATGTGTGCACATAAACATACCAAGGACGCGACGCCGCGCCGTCAATCATGGCGGAGGCGCTAGCGTCCTAGCGTTACGTTACGCACGTACGCGATATCTGTCTCGATTGATTCGTCACGGCGATCGCTCTTTGACGCCGCTCTCGATGCCATTCTCGACGATTCGGATGCCGAATGACACTCGTCGGACGCTCGTCGGACAACGCCGGCGAGATATGCACGAGCATACGCGAGTCGCACACGTATCAGAACCTAAGATCCTTCCGAGCGCAAGATCGATGGACACCCGCTGGGCCGGGAAGGGACGAACGTCGTTGCGATTATCGGAGTAATGTTCGCCGCGGAGTAATGGAGTCGAATTGATGCACGCCGAAACGATCGTTCGCTAGAATCGGTACGATCCCGGAGCTCACTCGTACGGCGTAATTCGCTCCGGGCAGGCGAGAAACCCACAAAGTGGTCGCGGAATCGGCTATCGCACGCGCAACGGCGGTGGCGTCCAACGCGAACTGATCGCCGGTCATGCACTCGCACTGCCGCGGTCAAATTCTGGCGGCTAACTTCGCGCGGTAGGTCCAGGGGTGTTCGCAGAATTTTTTCTAGAGGGGGACATGATCCAAATTTGTAGAATTTATATACATATAATTTCAAATTTATACACCTCTTATATGTACTTTAACTTTCTCACGTATTTGACAGTATATTTATTGTTAGTAAAAATGGGAGAGCAAATTCTGAATTTTTTGTACATGGAAAGAACAATTTTGGTGGATCTCCAGATCAGAAAATAATTTTTGTTAATATAAACTGCCTTAATGCAACATTTTCTATGAAAATTTTATAAAAACATTTCCTATCTTCTTTCCAGTCGATCGCAAGTTACAAGAATTCGATTGATTTTGTAGGTGTAAAGGCTTCTTCAAGAGGACCGTGCAAAATAGACGGGTGTACACGTGCGTGGCTGAGGGAGGCTGCGAAATTACGAAGGCGCAGAGGAACAGGTGTCAGTACTGTCGGTTTAAGAAATGCATCGAACAGGGTATGGTCCTGCAGGCGGTTCGGGAAGACCGGATGCCTGGAGGAAGGAATTCCGGTGCAGTGTACAACCTTTACAAGGTACGCATCGAACTAAGGTTTCAAAAATAAAATTATTATCAGGAGACGCGACAGCGTCTCCGGCCAAGTATATATTTTTTCGTTACGTCGTTACATTTTTTCACGAGACGCGTTCTTTATCGGACGAATAACACTTTTGTGTATAAATAAATTATTATTCCTTTTAAATATATTGACAAATGCCTATTTTGGGCAAGAATACACTGTTAAATCTTAAATAAGTGTCAAATTTAACCTTATTTAAATCGCCACTGCTCCTACTTAACAAATAGTTATTTTTAATTAAAACAACGAAGTTAAATAATTGAAACGGTTCCAATTTAACCCAAATTTGGGTTAAATTCCATTGTTTTGTTTAAAAATAAAACTATATCGTTTTAGCTAAAAATAATCATATATTAAGTAGGCGCAGTGGCGACTTAAATAGGGTTAAATTTGACACTATAGATTTAACAGTGTATACATTTTTTTCATAATAAATTTATGCTGTAATTTACGTTATCGCAATAAATGCTAGGCAAGCGATATAATACTCGCTCCAATAATATTCGCGTAAGTCGGACTGAAGAACACCTAAAAAATTAATCGACGAATCGGCTGCAACTGATCGTTGAAAGAGATCGCCTTTGTTGATCGGCCGCAGGTGAAGTACAAGAAACACAAGAAGAGCAACAAGACGGGCGGCGTCGGCGGCGGTATGGGTGGCGGCGGTAACGTCGGTGGTGTAAACGGCTCGGGTACCAAGGGTGCCATGGGCACGACGATGCTGGACAAGCACATGGCCGCGGCCGCGGCCGCCCATCACAGCCAGCAGCAGCAGCAGCACGCTCAACTGGCCGGTAGTTTCCTTCATCATCACAAAATCTCATCAGGCGATCCACTCAGCTCGCCGCCCACCCCTAGCCACCCGAGCCACCCCGCGCATTCGGGCCACCTCGTCAACGGGACTATCCTCAAGACGGCGCTTACCAATCCTTCCGAAGTGAGTGTATATATATCTTCTTCGTCGTTCTTAAAATATAATGAATTTTAAAGTCCTTTGAAGTGATCTTGCATTTTTTTAATACGCGATCATTTCCGACATCCAGAATTGTTCGAGACAAGAGAAGAATTAAGTTATACGAACATGCCAAGTGTGCACTCGGTCTTTCTTCGTGAAAATTTTAAGAAATCTTTTTAATAGGTACTTAACGTCAAGTATATATATCCTGACAATATAAAATTCAAAGGAATGAGATTCATTTAACTTTAAATGTACAATGAAATTTCCTTATTTAATCGCGCGTTTTTATGCTACAGTAATCTTCTCTGAAAGATCGCTCATTTCTAATCGCTTGTATATACAGAATTATTGCCTGGAGATTCCAATTAAGAATCCAATTGACTTGATATCGAGCGGAACCTATTGATAGAAATCTACCGCAATTAAAGTCACGAATGTCCGTAGTTCCTCGCAGATTTGGAACGTTATACTCTATAATATTTCAGGCCAAAAATTCGTTCGTCCAATGCATTCAAACGTTTTATTTATCGCGGACGATCGCCGGGGCTGAATCATGCAAATCCACCTTCAAACGTGAGAAATTTCGTTAAAGCGGGATCGCGCGATTCATCTACTTCCGCGTGTCTCGCCGCGAAACGGAATCGTCGGAGAACTAGTTTCGTTACGACAGAGTGCATCGCGCGCGCCCGTTATATAGCTTTTACTCATTTCACCCTTAATTATTCGAGCGTTACGCAAGGCAAACGTCGTCAGCGACGTAATGTAGATTAATCTCAGCCGCCGCGAGATTTATGTATATTACCCGACGGTGATGTGCGTGTGAGATATCCGCGGAAACTTTCTAAAAGTCGGTCCGATCGAATTGCATGATTATACGACATGAAAGTTCGCCATTAATACGAGAAACACAAGCGGGGATTTTTACGTTATTCTTGCTCGCACGATCGAAGATGAGATCGACGATACAAGATCAACGTCCGCGTGCGTCTTCGATCGAAGGATCAGCGCCTTGTTTGCGATTCACGTGGTTTACACGACGTATAGCCCTGGTTAGAAATCGAGCGTGGGTCAACAAAAGTTGACTCCTCGGCAGGGGAATCCGGTGCTCTGGGATGAGAATGTCCCGCAGGCATCTTCGCTTTCACTTTCGAAGCAGCTGCGGTTGCGACGACGCAAGATCGCCAAATCTTCGCGAATGATGATTATTCGTTCCGGTGATTCAATCTCCTGCACAGCTTCTCATTTATATTTTTCGATCGATTTATTTTTTATTAGTTAGAAAAAATAGTTTATTTTTGAGCACCACTATTCTCTCTCATATTTTCTTAACATTCAGCATCAAATATATAGTTGGCCATGTTAAAACTAATATTTTAATAAATTGCTGTAAACCAAGAGTAAATTTCTTTGTTTATTTGCAGTGTTGATTTAAATAATTGTTTAGATTTATTCTATTAGCAATAAATTTAAATGTATATGAAGCAAGTGCGTTGAGTGTGTACGCGTTCGACACTTGCGATTCGCATTCAATATCCTTACCTGGGAAAATAGAGATCAGACCACTTTGATGAAGTCAGAATTGCATCATCGATATCTATGACGAACCTGTTATGCTCGCAAAAGGAATCTTGGATCAATCATCGCGGAGCATAACGCACTTTGTTGTTCCTGACGTACAGAAACAAAGAAATGACAGATTGTATCCGATACTTGTTAATTAAGCAAGCTACTGGTTTTACGCTACCCTTTCATGAACCAGAAAGCAATTAACGTCACAGAGATATTTATAAATGGAAACGGTAACTTCTAAAGAGGAAAAAAAGAAATCGATTTATCGTTACTGAGAGGACGATAATTTCGATAACGTCAAACCTTTACTATAAACTTAAAAAGCGTGCAGTCTGATATTAAAGGACGAATGATAATTAAAAACTATAATGTAGTGTCATATATACATAGATTCATATCTTTTCAAAATTTAACTGCAATTATAATCTGAAAAAGGTATAAATTTAATAATCATTTATTTTATAGTCATTGCTTTTACCTTGTATTAAAAAATTCAAAGTATTTTGATACGAATCGTCGAGTGACGATGGAAATACACGAAGCAAATAGCAAATTCGGCGTGCGTCGATCGGTTTCCTTCGCACCGATCCTGGAATGAATGAACTCCCCGTCGCAATTTCACTTTCTTACGACTTGGCTTGCGCAAGCCTCAAGGTTTCCCACATTACGAAAGCCGATAGACAGAACGAACGAGTAGCATGCGTTCGCGAGAATTGACTATGATCGTCGTCGCACTTTTTGTGTTCATCTACACTCCTTGTATAATAAGAGATACTTACATAACGTGCGAAGTCATACGTCTTTGCGAAGCAATGTTTCCCGACGCTATGTAATTTTGTGCACACAACGTAAGCAAATTTTTCATGATGAGTAATCGATTAAATATGTTATATAATGGAAAATTATTTGCTGAAATCATTTGGAAGCCATTTATTTGTATATATACAGGTAAACTATAAAAAAAGATACGCGGATATAAATTCAAAACTAAATCTACTTTCAATAAAATAAATTTTTTATATATTTTCGATATACTCAAAATGCGAACGAATTGCATTCTATAACTTTCTCAAGTGGAACGATCAGCGGGAGGAGTGGAAAAATATGAGCGTTACGTCGGATCAGATGAGCAAACGAGGGGGAACTGCCGCGATCGTTGAAATGGCCCGGTAGAGGCCATTGTCAAAAGTGAAACCGATGCCTCTAAAACCGCATAAATATTGACCGCGGAGCTGTGCTCCATTAAAGAGGTCACTTTCGAGCCGCGGCCGAGTCATCGTACGTGAGATGCACAGCAAAACCACATCTTCGAAATGAATTTCGTGTAAGATAGGAAAAAGTCACAAATTCGACAGAAATCGCTTTCTTTGAAACGAGGAATATTCAGTTTTTATAGTCACGAAAGTAACATGAAAATAAATATTTTGATTATTTACTTAATTCCAATTGAATTGAAAATTTAACGCTTATCTTTATCATCGGAAGACATTCTGCACATAAATTCTTTATGACATTATTTTTACTTAAATTCATATTTATGAATATTCTATATAAATATTTAGAAAGCTTTTAGAAAGAATTATTTATTATACTTATTGAATTTTAATAAATATCGTACATATAATTCTTATCTTAATCTAAAAAAAGATTAAGCGTTGTTATAAGATAATTTTACCAAAGATTGAAATTATAAGGTATAAAAACCTTTGAACATGATCCATAGTCTCAGAGTTATTCGTCTACATCTCTCACACGCGTGTCATTTTACTTCAACTTCGCTAATGATTACTATAAAAAAAAAAATTATCAAACAGAAATAAAATTTGTCATTTATGCATAATATGTTTCTGAGATCAAAATCAAATTTTCTGAATCAGCCGCACACAGTTGAGCTACATCAATGATTTTTACTGATATCTACTAGATGTTAAAATAACATCGGATACCCTTTTATCAGCGCACACATACACATAACGAAGTCGTCATTCGTCATCGTCGCTGCGTGAAAACGTCGTGGTGAACGACAACACCGACGACGCAGGCAGGGACAATAGAAAATCAGCGGCAGCCGGTGCCAAGGACGGGCAGTTCTCCGACGGTTTCGTAACTCGTGAAAGTCTGCACGGGGGACAGTGACCTCACCCTCCCTCTCCCTCTCGCGCTTCCTCTCCTCCGACACCTCCTGTGTATATCTCCTCCCTTGTCTCCCCCGCGAAACTACCGTCCCTTCCTCATGTCGTGCGCCTTCAGCTGCAAACGCGTCCCACGGTTCTCCACGAGATAGTCTCGCTTATGCATGGATCTTATCCGACAAAGCGACCAGCTTTCCCCGAAGTCAGAATGGAAACCGACTTGGTGGGCTTCCTCCGCGCTTTCTTTTTCTTTTCCTCTTTCTCTTTCTATCTCGCTCGCGTGCACTCCGTGCCCGACCCCGAGGAAATGTTTCGAGGTCCGAAAGGTCAGTGAAAGGCTGAATCCTACCGGTTGGACGCGCGGCCGCCGAACTCGGATTGCGAACTCGCGACGACGACGACGGAGAGGAAATGCCGGCGAGATCGTAATTAACGCGCGGATCTACTCAAAATAACTTTTTCGCGTCGTGAAAAAAGTTTCAAGGTCGCGTAAACGAGATTGAAAGCCCGGGCAAGAGATAATATAGCTGATAAAAATTAATCCAGGGGAATGAACGATATTAATGTATGCAACATCTGAGAGAACTGGTTTCAATTAGCATTCTAAAATTTTTAAAAAATACAAGAAGTGCATTACCTTGATAAAGAAAAACTCGATAGAAACGTGAATAGATTTTACATGTTAACGACCTGTGTTTAAGGTGGTGCATTTACGACAAAGGCTAGACAATGCAGTAAGCAGTTCGAGGGATCGAGTATTTCCTCTGGACGCAACCTTAACCATGATTCAAACCCTTATAGACTGCGACGAGTTCCAAGATATCGCCACGTTGAGGGTACGTGAATGTCATACTTTTACAGTAAAACGTGCACAATTGTTTTAAAAATTCAAGGCAACAGTCATATATTAATATAATTTTTTTCACAAAAGAATATATATTATTCTATGTGCAACATATAAGTTTAATTAATGAAAATTATTTAGCTAGCTTAATCAACGTTTATTTTTATAAACAATAACAATATTATCAGTGAATAATTATTTCTCCAAACTGATCCGTTTGAATAAGACATTATCTAATTAGAAAAATAAAAGTATACAATAGTTAATCCTCAAATGAACAATCGCGCTCCAAAATTTGCACCGTTCGCGTTGCAGAACTTGGACGAGCTGCTGGACCATAATTCAGACTTAAGTGACAAGCTGTGTCAGATAGGAGACAGTATAGTGTACAAGTTGGTGCAGTGGACCAAAAGGTTACCGTTTTACCTTGAGCTGCCGGTCGAAGTTCACACAAGGCTGCTCACCCACAAGTGGCATGAACTTCTTGTGCTGACTACGTCTGCTTACCAAGCGATGCACGGTCAGCACAGGTTAACAAATGTCACTACTGACGGGACGGGTGCAGACTTTGTGCAAGAAGTAATTACGTTTTACTATAATTTATAATTTATAAACGTTTTACTATAATTTATAAACGTATACATTACATAAATATAATATCGTGAGGGCAAACAAGTTTCCTTTACGATACTACTCGGCACATATCTTGCAAAAGTTATAACAATAATTTTATCATCTTTTACAATCAATTCCTGAAAGAAATTTAAAAAAAAAATCAGGATTCTATAATAGAATCTTTTGCTTTATTAATTTTGTTTACACGAAAGTTTGATTAGAGGCAATCCGTACACGATAATTTCGACGATAAAGTATTTTTTAGTATCGTCAATTCATCTACATGATATAATGTTAATGTTGCCACTAATAACATGGATTAATTTTTATTAATGTTAACACTTTACGTATATATTTATGACACAACGTATGTTTTTATTTGAAGAATTTATAAATATGACGAATAATGGACCTGTTTTAATATAATTTTCATAAACAGGTAACGAACAACATGTATACGTTGCAAAGGTGCCTAACCAGCATGATGGGTCGGCCGATAACCATGGACCAATTGCGGCAAGACGTAGGGCTCATGGTGGAAAAAATCACATATGTCACGCTAATGTTCAGGCGGGTGAGGCTACGGATGGAGGAGTATGTCTGTCTAAAAGTAATCACTATGCTCTCACAAGGTAGGTACTTTTACCGACTCCGCCATTCCGCGTCCGTCATTATCGCGTCGAGTTAACTTCCTCGGTATGATATACGAGCGATAGATAATAATATAAACTTATCTTCTTCCCAACGCTACAATTGAAGATACAAAATGTAAGTTCAAGATATACTTTCTAAAAATGTCCGTGCACGCATGCGTTTTCCCACGAGTAGACCCTGATGTACGCTTTTTATTTAAAAAGATTTCAATTAAACTTGATTTCTTAAATAAATTCTCGTCCGATATATGTAGATAAAATCTATCTATGAAAAAAATATATAAACCAAGAATATATAGAACATTTCATCAATTGTAATTATAACGATTTGACGCCTTGAATTTTTTTTTAAATTAATATCATGTACAAATACATCTCAACTGATCTCGCTTTGTCTTTCTTAGCACGAGGAAGTACACTGGAATTAGAACAGATACAAGAACGGTACATGAGCTGTCTGCGAAGTTTTGTCGAGCACAGCGCTCCTCAGCAGCCGAGTCGATTTCATGATCTTCTTGTCAGACTGCCCGAAGTAAGTTAAAAATAAATAAATAAATAAATATACCGAATGTGAGAAAAATTTTTGAAAGAAACGAATAAATTAACATATTTATCATTAATATGTAATTCAAATTATTGAACATTTGATTGAATCTAAATACCAAGCAAATTGTACGTGAAGAAGCGCGAACAGTGAATAAAAATTTGTATTTATTCGCTTGATTTAGATCCGGCTTAAGAGGCATTCATTTAAATCTAGCGATAGTAATTTTAATTCGAATTGTTTTCGTTTCGCGCAGAATACAATTTTCATTAAACGACTTCGTTTTTAAGTAGAGAATCCGTCTGCTTGAATTACAGGTACAATCGGCGGCGACTTTACTACTTGAGAGTAAAATGTTCTACGTTCCTTTCCTATTGAACTCAGCAATTCAAAGATAGTAAATAAACAAAGTGACGATAAACGAAGCTGAATACCTATATACATACTATACATACGTTATAAATATATACACAGAAAAAAAGTAAAAGAACCGAACAAACAGGCAAGCTAACAAACGAATAGATAAAAAACAGAGAGAAAAAGAGTCCAATGAGAGAGAAAGAGAGACGACTCGAGCCGAATGGGGAAAGGCTTTGTTTGCGTATGTATAATAAATATATAAAAGTATATATATATACATATAAATAATATAAATAATATAATTGTGTGTGTTCGTTGCGTTGTACAAACGAAGGAGGGCGGAAAGGAGGAATCGTTCGAGCGAAAAGAAACGAAAAGAACACAAATGGACGATAGAAAGTAACCCACGTCAGGAACAGCGAATGAAGGATTAGAAAACAGAGAAGGAGGAACGATTTTAAATAAAATATTAAAGAAAGAGCATACATATAATATGTGTTATATGTGTAAATAATACATATTACATATATGCGCGTATATAAAAGTTAGAGGAGCGAGAGAGTGAGAGTGAGAGAGGGAGAGAAAGGGAGGGAGAGAAAGAAAGCGCGCCACCTCGAGATGGGCAATCAATCGAGGTGGGAACTGAACTTTTTTATCGAAACTAAAAGACTATAATAATATATTTCTGTACGCAAACACGTACCGCGCAACTACGTCATTGTGTGTTCACATTGCATAATCCGATCGATAAAATAAGACTCTCGTTACGTACCGCTCACCGTAGGCCACCTACTACTATTACTACTACTACTACTACTACTACTACTGCTACTATTACCGCCACTTTCTACTATTACCGCTCTCGAAGCTAAGAGAGAAAAAAAAAGAAGATGTAAAACAGCAGCAGACACCACGAAACGACTGACTGAAGGATCAATAGTCCGGATTGATCGACTGACTGATGATCGACGACAGGTTTCTCGTCATCCCCGTAGCTCGGCATGGTATCATCGCGAGCTACGATCAAATTTTATCAATACGCGTCCAAACACACACACATACACGCGCGCGCACGCGCGCGTATCACACATTTTCTAAATATCTGCCACAAAACCTCGCTGCGACGTATCGACGTGATTTTCTCCTCGCGATTGCCGTTCGCCACCACGTGCGAAATGTTACGACGTACGTAAAGAGTGTGATACTATCGTAAATATGAATTACTAACTCTCTTCTCTCGCGCTTACCACCCGCGCACCATCGGCAGAGAGGGCCCCGTTACGAACCCTCGCGGGATTATCGATCACGTAATTCTAGATCCGCCAGGAAGAGTGGAAAGGTGAAAAGGTGCAAAGACTTTCACCTGGAATCTGCCGAATCGGCGCGGAAGCAACGAGTTGGACGAGATTCGCGAGAGATTCGCGAGGATGAGGGGGCGAAAGAGGTGGCGAGCGCTTCGCCGATTGAGCGTCCGGATAACGTGATAACCGCGAGAAGAGGAGTCAGCGCGAAGGGAAACGTAACTGCACGTAAGAGCTCCGGTGTATCACGCCGTCCGTGTCTCACCGTGCGCATCCGGACGCGAGATATTTTTTACGTACGTATATTTCACGACGATTTTCTCAACATCGAGTCTTGGTCGTTATTGTCGTCGTCGTCGTCGTCGTCGTCGTGTCGTCGTCGTCGTCGTCGTCGCCGCCGCCGCCGCCGTCGTAGCCGTCATCATTCAACACTCCGCAAGCAACGGTCCAAGCGCGCAACGTAAAAGACTATATTTACTCTATTGTAGTACCGGTTCGTTCATTTATGCCTTCGACGCGACTTTTACCGCGCGACCACACGCATCAATCATCAGTCCTAGGATCTCTCTTGCTTGCGTCGCGCGTTCTTCGGACGATTCTCCAACTTCCATTCGTGACTCTTGAAGGCCGTTTTTTCAAGCCAACTTTCTACTTATTTTAATGTACCAGCTGTAACATAGAGTGATTTTCATAAAGACGACTGAAACTTTTAATTAAGGCTCGTAAGAACAAAAAAATCTATATATAGATTTGACGAAAAAGTTTCATTATTATTAATGAAAATGAAATTACAATTTTAAAAATGTGAAAACACAAGAAATTATTAATTGAGTTAGATATAGATGTTTATATAAAGACTCTATTTTCTCTATTTTTTAGCTATTATATATAATCGTTGTATAAATGTAATTTTTGAATTATTTGGTGAATTCTAGTCGGTTTTACTTGATAATTCCTTTTGTTATTATTTACAAAAATTTTAGCATACGAATCATTGTGGTCTGCCTTATGAAGTAATAAGAATTAACGTTGAAAATATTACAAATGTAATGTATATAATATTTTTACAAAAAAAAACGACCTTTTGGTATAATAAGATATTATAAGGTAAATTTTTAGATTGTTTTGATAATTTTTTATATAAGATTTTATATTACTTTTATATTGGTTGATGAGTTTTCTATTTTAACTTTAAATATATGTGACATTATATGGCATTTCTCCTTCGCATTTTCACTAGATTACCGTAAATATACAATGTCAAAATAAGAAATAGAAAAGAAAATCGAATCGTCCGCAGCACGCGCAACGTTTGTTTCTCCGATAATCGCGACTAAAGTACGAAGAGCGGAAGGCTCTCTCATATTATTCCTCGCTGAAGCGATATTTTCATAGTATTACGACGAAAAGGAAATAAGCGGAACGTGTATATATGAAAAAAAAAAAACGAAACGCTGCATTAGCGCTGGTATCCCAATGTCGCGAGGAAGTTTCACGGAACTTTATTCGGAGTTACTGTTCAAATAACTGTATGTACATCGATCACATAAAAAATCATCCCTTGCTTTATTTTCTTTTGTTTTATCGAATAAGCTGTATACGCGTTATCTATACGCAAGTGTGCATGTGTATATCCACGTGGACCGATTGTGACAATCGACCTCGCGAAACTAGGATACCGGTCGCTCCTAGCTCAATTATTTGTGAGGGAAAAACTGCAGAAAGAGTAAAGAAAATCGGCGGTTGACGCCAGTCGAAATGTTGTTCGTGTCTTGGAAGATATTGCTCCTTGTATACGCATGTAATGTATTATTCCGCGCACGTTCTGCTGACGTGATTGTTTCATCTTGCCTCTCCATAGAAGATATCGTAAACACGCGCTAATCGCCTGAAGTTCGTGGCCACGAGAATGACCTGGAAGATACTTCGTTTTTTAAAATGCAGTTTAGCTGCATTTTCTTCTTGATTTCATTGATTTTCTTGCAATTTCATCCAAACTTTGCACAAAGGAATAAAATCCTAGAATTCTTCTTGATTTCTCAAATCGATTAATTTATTTTCAATTGTTTTTTAGAGCTTTTTTAAAGCTGAAACCTAAAAAACAAAATAGCAATTGAAGCATGGTTATACATAACGAAAAGATGTCTTAAATTTACTGAAATTTATCTGAAATATTTTTTTCTATAATTATGAGTTAAAAACTGTTGACTTATTGACCAAAATATACAGTATAAATTTACGATTATCACTAAATTTAAATTCTCTTCAGAATTAACATCAATATACATTAGTAATTATTTTTAATAATATCAAATTGATATGCAAATATACAGTTATATGGTGATAACTAAACTCGTAAAAATAACAGTATAACGTTATGTTTATTTTCATTGAATGAGCCAACTTTTTGATTCGCGATCATTTTTGTGATTAATATTTTTTTTTCCTACTCCTTGAATCGAACTCGTGGCTGCGGACCGCACGTTCCAGAAATCAACACGAACTACAACACAGACCTTGGGCCTACTCGCCTAGGTATACTTGTCCATATTATAAGACTTAACTAAACGATGGGATACTTCATACAGTAAACGTTGTATATTATTTGACGTTAAGGAACATTAGGTGTAACGGTTCCTGTATTCCCCGGACATCATCGTACGCTAATTGTCTTCGTGTTCAATTGGACAATCGCGTGCGCGTGATAAGCTTCACTGAAAGAAAGAAAATTCATTTTACACGACACCTTGCGACATTAGATGAACAAGATACTATTGGTGAACGCAATACGTATCTCGCTTGTGATATTGAATTCGCTTGCCATGTCGATTAGTTTCATCCGGATGAAGAGATCGGGCATTATGTGGACTGTCGCTTTGATCGATATTTGTTCTTGAGGATCTTTCTTCGAATTTGATTCCGCATAAATTTCCAATCTCATAGTAGTAACAAAAAGTAGATTAGCTTTTTTTAGCTGCACTTTTTGCATTTTAAAGGAAATTGCATGTGCATTCAGGTTTTGGAGAAAAGAAGTAAGAAAACGAATAAGAAAATTGTATGTATGTAAAAAATGCAATAAAAAGATCCATATAAGAATATTCTATACTTTGTTAATGATATATTCGTTGGTATCTTTTCATTATTAAAAAATGCATGGAATATGAATAGCAGCAAGTATTGATGCAACACTACATTTTTCGATTACCCGAAATATGGACAATTACATAGACTTGCTGCTATAATTACCATCAACATTTTTTGATAATTTAAGATATCGATACGTATAATCACTAATAAAGTACAGAATGGACTTAATGTCTTTTCTTTTCTATCGAGTCCTGCTGTCGAGCTAAAATTGTGCAATATAAATATGTATATAGGATATTGCCTCGTTCTGTTTTTTTATTTTTTTTTCTATTTTTTCTTCATGTCAGTTCTAATCGTCTTCTTTCTTGTTATTGTTAACTTGTAAAATTGTTGCGTAATTTTTGCTAAGAAATTGTTCGTGTAGTGTCCTATTTATTAATTATTAGTATATTGTATATGTATACAAATGGCAGAGTATCATCGTCGATCGCGAGAAAAAATTTCGAGTTCTAAATTCAATATCTCTCTTATATAGATTTTATACATATAACATATATAAATATACATATAATATTATTATATTAATTATATATGTATAGATATTATATTAATATATTATATGTATATTATATATATTATATATTTTTTTACAGGATTTCTGTGGTATTGCTCCTTTTGTTCACGAATCATTTAGACCATGCAGAATTTAAATTCTTTTGTTCCCTTTAATAATTTTACTATTTAATAATTTCGATTATACAAATATGAAAGAAATAAAGCGAATTTATTTTCCAAATAATTTCAGATAATTTTTGCTTGAATTTAGTGTTTAATTATTAAAACTTTTATAATTCAAAAAATTTAATTATAAAAATATTAACATAATTAATTAAAATGAAATATTTGCGAGCAAAAAAGTCTGAAAATGTAATGAGATATTAATTTGATTAAAAAAAATTTTTCTCTGAAGAGATCAAGTTAATCAGGGATTCGAAGAACAAAAGGAACGACAACCGTTCCGGGAAACATACTGTATCTATATTTTATAAAAGAAAACAGACGTGTGTGCAACACACAGTATCGATGTCTGGGAGTACAGTAGCTGCTTACGGGAGAGCTAAAGCGTTGGATCAGCAAGACTTAGGGCATTATATTACAAAGAGTATTATCATGCCCAACCCTTTAATATTTAAGTGCGAGTGAGAGTCTATCGAGCAAAAGAAAGATAAGAATAAAAAAAAACAAAGAAATCTAACGAAAAAGAAAAAAAAATATGAGAAAAAAACCGCGAAAAACCAGTGCGCGCCTCTCGTTTGTGGGTTCAACTTTGTGTACATATTGTACGAAAGATTTAATATTATATAACTATGTTGAAAGTACTAGTCCTGTCTTTGTATAATTCCGTGTTGAATACTTGTGCTCGCGCGATAGCCGCAAGCGGCGCCGCCGCCTTGATGCTCCCTTGAAGACCACAGGGAAGCGAACGAAAATATGTGCGCGCAGAAAACAGTCCTTCTCATATTACTTGATCTATTTTTATCTCGCATTTGTCGGCAATATAGAATATGAATTTATATATACATATAGTACGCGTATTTTAGATAGCTAACGTTCGCACGACGAGAATATGTACATTGCTTAAACGCTAAAAGTGCATGTATAACTTCACAATAGCGTACTTCTTCTAGGGCCACTCGTACTGAAAAGTCTTTGGACGACGTTTAACGAATCTTCGGGGAATATTCAATTCTAGTTTAAAAAAAAGCTTTTGATATTTGTAATTAAAGCATGTCCTTTTGATCTCTCGAAAGTCTAATCTTATTGGAACTAATTCTTATTCTTAATTTTAATTGATTTACTTCGCAGCTAAAAACGATGCAACGCGACGTTTTCAGCTGTGAAGTAAATCAGTTAAGAAGAATTAATTCCAAAGATTTATTGTCAGATCTGTCGCTGTTTAAACACGTCAGTCCTGGTGCTACACGATCCTAGTGCCTTGTTGCATTTAATTAATTTGCCGACATTCATGTTCTTACAATTAGCGTAAATTTAATTTTATTCGACAGTTAAATGTAATTCATTTACGTAATTTTCTTTTTTAATTCCTTATCCCGTTTTCATGTGAAAATATACGTACATGTTGCGCACGTATCTTCTTTTGCTTCCTTTTGACATGGAATGAAGAAATCGGCGCCCTTTGCTGCGATTACATCGAAAGAGAGGCACGAGAAGAAATGCAAACGTTTAACCCAGAAACGACGGTAGGGAAGGAAAGCACGAAGCGTCGGATTGGCTAGAGAAAGAGAGAGAAAGAAAAAGAGTGTGTATGTGTATATGTGTAAATGAGAAAACGAGAGAGAGAAAGATACTTTTTCAATGAGTGAGTCAAAAGTTACCATATTTCTACCTACGTTTAGGAAGAAGTACGTTTTTATTATCTCGTTTATCTTCGATTATATTCCTTTTGTAATTGAGATTTCGGCGTCATCGCGTGAAACGTCGCTCTGCCGGAAACCAAGTTATCGCTCTTCGCGATGTCGACGTCCATTACATGGTAAATATGGTGAATTTCCTTGATATACCGTGCGCCTCGCTGCTTTTACATTTTTTTTTTCTGCAACGCAGCGAGAAGCACGTTGACAAGAGTCAATTACGTTATGCGTTGTGTCTATGAAAATTATTGAAGGTGAAGTGTTTTTAATGTCCCGCCTCCGCTTTCCGTAGACGAGACATCCGTGCAAGTCCGTCTTTTTAGAACGAGCACACCTCGCAATGTTTTATATATAGATTTAATCGTAGATACGCGATACGAGTAATTAAAAGACTGATGAAGATCATTGATTTCGATGCATTGATAAAATCGTATTACTCGACGAAATTAGATCAGTAATTGTAATAACATTTTAACTTCATGACTTTCTTCTCTTCTCGATTCAACATCTTTGTCGGCTTTTTTGTTACATGAAAAAATTTCGCGCATATCAACAACGAAAGTCAGTGCATTTATTGCCATTCGAGTTTCACTAAGAGATTACAATTTCTAACGTAACGCAATATGATTTAGAATATAAGAACTACGACTGATAATTCGTATTCAGAATATAATACGAATTATTACCTGGAGTATAGTGTTCATAAGGTTGGTCAAAATTATTCGCGGACAGTTAAATGCGCGTGTGTAATCGAAAAGAGAATTATAATTTCGGTGGGGTAAATAAGTACATATACATCATTTAGCGTAATTCGATCGAATCGATCGAGAGCTTTCGGTTTCGGGCAAAGCAGGCCGAATTTCACGCGTGGCGCGTGAACCCCCCTGTATTTTTATGAATAAATAAGATATTTAAAGAAAAAAAAAAGAAGTAAATCTGAAGTCTGTTTGGAGATGCCTTTCATAGGGATTATAAATGTAGATAATATATTATACATATTGAACATAAATACACTATATTATTATATATAAATATATATATATATATATATAAATAGTAAGGAGTAAATAGAATTATTATATATATATATGATGAAAATAATATTATTACGAGTAAATAAACTGATTAAAGATTAATAAAAAAAAATCAATGCGACGTTTAATTATGTAAAATGTCCTTTCTCCTGTTCCCGTTGTCCCTTATCTCATGCCTATTGATTTGTACTCGCTCTCTTAATATAACGGGAATACAATTAACAATGCGGCCGAGTGCGATTTTTTGCGCATTTTTATTACAGACGTTCTTCATTACATTAACATAACAAAGTCTATACTTTCAAGGTACATGATGATCGTTTTAAAATGGTGTCTACCTGTGAGATCTTTAAGGATTATGCGCAGTGTTCAAGCTCCCGCATGGAGCACATTAAGCTATAAATTAGTCTTCGTTATTTTATCTTGCAAATTGTCTTTATTTGTTCTCTCCCTCTCGCGAGCTTACCGATTATTAATATCGAGTCGCCGCAAGCGCTTGGACACTTCGATAAGATTAAAGCGATCACAGACAGAGGCATTCCGGTAGACGAAACGCCGCGAACACCCCGATAGTAGTTACAGAGGCTAATACTTCTTTTTTTTTTTTAAGGATTTCTACGATACCCGTACCACACACGTAGGGCGTTCCCGTCGTCGCGACACCGTTTCACGACTCGGAGGCTGCAAATGTCGA
Organism: Wasmannia auropunctata; assembly: GCF_000956235.1. Taxonomy (NCBI): domain Eukaryota; kingdom Metazoa; phylum Arthropoda; class Insecta; order Hymenoptera; family Formicidae; genus Wasmannia; species Wasmannia auropunctata. The sequence continues at coordinate 794,083 of NW_012027046.1, forward strand.
GTTTGTAACGCAAGCTCCGTGTCCCGATTCGTTCTAGATGCGCTCCTCTACCTAATGTAGTACGTGTTACTCGCGTAAGGTATCGCGCAATCGTTACGTTGTAATAAATGTAGTACAAATAGAGAATATCTCTCGTGCACGTGATGTAAAAGTATAAATGTAAGAGTATAGACCTAAAAGATAGTAAAATCGTAAAACGTAAATATCGTAGAAAAGTTTCGCGAAAAAAGTAAAGGTTCGTTCCAATTAATAGCGAAAGGTTCGTGGAATAGAATTTAAAAGAAAAAAAAAAAAAAAAAAAGAGTACAAACAATTTTCTCGTACGCATTCTCGTTAAGCTCTGGTATTTGTATGATTCTTCGTCCTTATGTTATCGTAGTTCGTCTATGATTATCTGTCAGTAAGAAAGCGTTTATACTTCTAGTAGACCGTCGTGTTATAGTTCTGAAGGCACTGTTCAAAAGTTTATTACATTTCTCGGATTAACGGGTCATCGCAAAAACCTCTTCTTCGAATGGTGCGCGACAAGGAGAGTCGTTATAAACATCGACATGACCATTGCACACGCCTCCTTCGGTCTATATCACAAAATTCAAAATAGAGTAGTCTCAACATGACAGCCTATGCCACAATGCCAATGCCGTATTTGTCGGGTCTGTGATCGGTTAGGAATTATCGTGAGCTAGCAAAAATCGATGGTCAGAATTCAGGCTTATGATTACGCAATGGCCGGTGCACTTTCCATTAATTACGTCATATCAATATCGTATCATTATATTACACAAACGCTTATTAATTTAGAGGCACATTGCTAAGGGTCTCGGTTCTTTCTCTTTTAAAGTTGCTCCCTACATTAATGAACTTATGACAATTAGCTAATTATATGATTATTTAATACGACAGCGATTTGGCATACGATATTGGAAATTGTACAAAGATTCGGAGAATGCAATAGTATTTGAAAATATTGCTTTGTACATATATATGTATATAGAGAAGAGAAGTGTGACGAACGAATGGTGGGTATCTTTTTTTTTTTCCTTTACGAAAAGAATATCAATGTGTGTCGAGATAGTTTAGAGACAAATATTTGAGCTCGGAATTTCTTAAAATTAAGCGTAAAAAAAATGTCATGTGCATAAAAATAATAAGACAACTCCCTATAGATGCTATAACGATCCCGCTATCGGATTTCCTTACCTAAGCAGGAAAAACTTTGGCTACTGCTACACGCTATTTGTACTTCGGCGAAAAAGTGCCGAATTTACGATTCTTACTAAGAACACTGATTTGCGCATTTAAGAAGAAAAAAACAGCACGCAGCACACACAGTACCTAAATCAGCAACAGATCATTTACATGTTCAGGAAGACCTTAACAGTACTATATATGCTCACGCTTTAATAAACCTGAATTCTACGCACAACGATTGTAATGTCAGAGAAGCATTCACTGTACTCAGAGAGTGTATTTCTTGCCGGAATGTTTAAACGTGATATTTTTTTTTTCTTTTTATTCACACACACGCGCACAGCACTGGACTATTTCCGTTATTCACGCTCATAAATTACGTAAAAGCTCTTAATCGTTTGAACATTGAAGTCCAGAATGCTGCTCTGAGATATGAATGCTCTACAGAATGTACATAGTAGACAGCAAAAGCGTCTAGACCACAGAATGTTCACATTTGCTCTGATTGCAAAATATTGTTTTTCTTTTTTTTTCTCCCCTCGAGCTACAAAAATCAGGCTGATGCAATGGCAGATACTATGTATATATATAAAAGTTAGCTTTACAACATGTAAAACCTGATAAAGTTCTTAAAAAATCTAAAGAACATTCCCTGAATAAGAGCAATCACACGACAATCCAGTCCTCTAAGTGTCGTACTTCGATCGTAGAACGCATCAAACAATTTCTTTCAAAGGAATCAAAATTTTCTAGAGTTTATATGTATAATCGGTTTTGTGATATATTCTTGTGAATGTGTGTATGGTTCCGTCATGGTACCAGCCTGGGATCCGGCCAATCAAATCATGTAATTCCGTAGAGTCTAGACACAGACATCTCTCTTCTGCATCCGTACAGATGAGCCACTAAGATAGATCACAAAAAGTACGGAGTGGGCGTTAGAGGTGGGATTATTCTCTCGGAATCAGGCACTGCCTGGAACAGCACGGGTGTTCTCTGATCCACCGTTGTGAACTGCATGATACTAGCTATGTTACCACATCGATAACAGTAATTCGGGGCCGACCATACTGTGACGAGTTTGTCGTTAAACATGTACCTATAACCTGCAAGATCAAAAATATGCGTTATCAGTATGTAACCGAGGCAATTTAAATATTTAAAAGAAAAACTGTGATGACATGTTGGAAGTGTTTGTAAGCGTAAAGACGCGTACCTTCCTGAACTAGTTGGTGCGCCCTACAGATGAGTTTAAGATCATTCACTTCCATGAACATGTAAGTCACTTTGCTGCCAAACAGCCAGCCTGCGCCACGTGGGCTTACCGTCCATGTTTCTACATCCTCTGGATCGGACCAGACCAAATCACAGAAAGCACCTGTAATGGTAAGCAAAGATGTTCGATTATTATTATAAATATTATCATATGGCAATAATACAGCCGATCACGTAATTTTTATTCTACAATGAGATATTACTTTTGTACACTTAATATATACCTTTGTGTGGAATCTCTTGATTCCTTTCAATCGTCCTAATTTGATCTAGTGTTCTAATAGCCGGAGACAATCCACCATGTACACAAAGAACCTGTTCATCAATTAACTGAAACAGAATTTTATACAAATTGTAATATAAAATTGCACTTGTTGAAAGATTTTTTTTACAAATATACTCACGGCAGCAACTGTGAGCAAGTCAAATACCCTACAACAGTACTTCCACGCATTAGCGTTGCCATACTTGTTTTGGCATTCATCTAGAACAGTTGATAAGGAGAACAATGAATCAACACTATGCAAATATAAAATAAATCACCGAAAAAAGAAAATATTGCTGTTACGCTTACCATAAAATCCATAAACATGCGTGATTTGTCTAGATTCATGATTACCACGTAGTAACGTTATCCTGTCAGACCATTTAGCTTTAAGTGTGAGCAGACGAGTGAACGTTTCTAAGCTGTAGTAGCCCCGATCGACAAAATCTCCCAGGAATATGTAATTTGTATCTGGTACAGGGCCACCATTGCGAAACAGTTCCTCTAAGTCATAGAACTGCAACAGCACAAGAACATAAGTAATCTGACATATATATATATATATATTCATAGGCTTGTTTTCTATCGTTGCATTTGAACAGCGCTCTAAAAATTTTTTTCTCCAAATTGAGCCAAATACTTTTGCCAAAAATAAATAAATAAATATAAATACATATATTCTATTTCAATTTAAGTACAAATGTCCACTAATTCAGGTACAAAGAACAGACCTCATATCATGATTATACAAATAACTATTGGCACAAATAATAAAAGTTATAAAAAATGAAAAAATAAAAATTATATATATATACATATACATATATTTACTTTCAATTATATCGGAGGTGAAGATCATCTTCTTAACGATTACCTTAAGTACCTCCTATCATGACTGTACAAACAACTTATTGGCACAAGTAATAGTTACAATTATTTAAATATTAGATTAGATTAGATTAAGAGCAAAATCGCGCAAGATAGAAATGCGGGACAGAAATGACGATAAACGGATGACGAATGAATCTGTTGCGCCGCCGATTCGGAATAAAAATCCGCTGAAATTTTGCGTCGATCCCCGTAGCGACGGATGACAATGCTCCAAAGTTTTTGAGGTTAGGGCGCAACATCCGGGACTTACCTGACCGTGTATATCGCCGCACACCGTCACCGGGGTGGACACTGGCTGGATGTTGGACTCCTCCAGCAACAAGTCACATACCATGTCACAGAGTTTCTGTCGGAAGCGGCAGAAAAAAAACACAGAGTTAACGGTGAGAGAGAGAGAGAGTCGGGAGAGGCGATACGCGTAGGGCGCGTTTAGGCGAGTAACCTGATCGCGGCCCTCGCCGATCCCGCGATTAGGTTACCGCGCGGGGAACGGCCCGACCGGCGCGCGTCGCGCTGTTTACCTTGAGGTCATTCTCGGGCAAGTATTTGCACTCTTTCGCGATCTCTATCCATTTATCGATGTCTGACATCTTGGATTCGCACCGTAGGAAAATACCAATACTGATCGCGCCCCCATACAGCTACGTCGTACCACCACCGTGCGCGCCCACGCCGATGCTGGATCTCGCGCGGAGGGAGACGGTAGCGCCCGACAGTTGGAACATTCGGGCGGACACCCATGGGACGGCTCAATTTGGACGTGGGGGCGCGTCTTGAGGTCTGTTCTTTTTTTGCCTCGCTATAGTTTTTAGGGCGGGACCATAGGCAAGAAAAAAAGTTGATAACAAAATTTTTTTTATTTTCTTCTGCTCCTCAGAAAAACAATTACATAAGTGGTGGTGTACGTACTTAAATCTTTAATTGATTTAATTGATTACGGTCATCACAGTAAACGGTGCTTGGATTTTTTTCACCGGATAAACCAATCAGAGGGTCCTATGTATTGAATTGTCCAATAAATTAATAGCGTAGATTATTAACAAGCGCATCTTTTAGGTCCGAGCTTTAAAATTTGAAGCATGATCTCGGGATATAATATTTCATTAGCTGGATACAATCTTAAGATTGTCTAATTTGAGATAATTTTAAATACAAAATTATATAAAATTATTTTTATACTTTTCTCTCGCTTTCTTTTTACTTCCAAATTTTATTCTTTTTAGCTTATTTGTACTTTTTTAAATTTTTCTTTCGCTACTGGCAACTTTGCGCTGTAAAACCTATACCGCGTTATTCTATTCATATAATGATTATGAAGTCAATAGAGGATTCTAGGCCACGGTCTTGAATGGACATTGTAAAAGCGGTGCAACCAATCTTGTGCGCTACGATTCAATGCGAAATTCGATACTCCGTTCTGCAAAATGTAATCGATTTCCATTACATCAATTCTATATTTAAGTTTTTCTATATTAAACAAAGAGAATTCAATAAAGCGAATGATAGAAATAAAAGGAGGAAAAAGTAAAATAAGTTTTTAAGCATTCATAACATATATTTAAGATTACAAACTTTTTATTCGCATATTTTATAGGTACCGCTTTGAGGAGAAATATGAGAGAAAGTACATATAATCGTCTATTATCTATATATTTCGTCACTGACTATACAACACTAAAATCGATAATTTTCGTTAGAGACAATCTAGTTAGAGGCAATCACAGAGTTGAATCACTCCGAACAAATTGATCCGTAAAACGAATATCATTCAATAAAAAGTGAGAAATATAAGATTTACCAATCATCGTTAAAACGTTTAACTGCTTAAAATTAGGTATATATAAGGCCGTTATATATATTCACGTATATATAGTGTAGACGTCACACCAAATGCCTTTACAGGTCAATGATCAATAACGATAGCCAATGTCGCGTTCTATTGAACAGGACCACTCTTTTTAAATTCGCTAATCGATCGGCCGAATTTAAGAGAAGACTACATAGTGTCAAATATAAGTCGATATACACCATCACGCGTGCACATATATGCATATTTTTGTAAATGAATATCATCCATATCCCTATATTTTATTTGAAAATTGAACAAGTTAAGATTTTAAAATGTGTCATTATAAATTTTCCAACGTGATCAGATTTTCAGATCGCGTTTTCTGTCTCCTGCCAGGAACAATTCCTGTGAATGCGAGTAAAATGATCTGCAGCTCGCTTTAATTGCAGTATTTCATCATGTATCTCTCGCATACCTTTAACAATATTAAGTAAGATTAAGCAAACTAAAGCTTATTGTCTCTCTAGCAAAGATAAAAAATCGGAGCGTACTACAATACGTAAGTCGAGTGTCTGGGAAAGCGAAACTTCTAGGAAGCGTAAATTGATGGAACGGCGTAATGGAAAAGAAGCGTTTATCCCTTTAATACGTTTTTTTTACGTTCATCCAGTTTACGCTCTTCTTAGAAATTTCTTTTACGCTTCTGTCACTATAATCTCCCCTTACATTCGACTTACTCCGATTTTTATTTTCGCTAGAGGTACAATAAAGTACCTCAAAAGAAACAAAGGGTCCTAAGTATACATAGAAGGTGCGGCTGGACAAACAGGCTTGTTAGAAGAAGGGTGTATGTATATAAGAGAGCATGATGTGAGACCGAGAGATATATGTATAGTTAAACCAAGAAATCAATGCGACCGTTTCGAAAACGCTCTCACTTTCTCTCTCTTTTCCGGTTACCATTGCAGGAAAAGGAAACACAATCTAGTTTTCACTTTCGTGTTAAAATAATGACGCGGGAATTTCGTGTCGCGTGACTTTGAAAATCTCGCTCGCTCGTTCGCGCCGCATATAAGTATCGATACCTATAATATATATCGTTGATCGATTCAGCTGCATCGTATTGAAGCTTTATTCTGCCTCATCAAAAACGAAAATGTATACGTGGACCATTTTTCATTCAGTAACGCAAATCGATTTCGATTAGTGCCACTTCGGTTGACGAGTTGAAAGATAAAACGGGATGAAGAAATTGACCTAAACCGAATTCTACTTGTTAAAATTGCACGTGAATGTAATAATTTTCACTTTACAAAAGGTATATGTATATTAATTACGTCCTTGTATCAACAAATTATTGAAGATATCTTGCCATATTTTTTGAATTTGTGTGTGCCATATTTGTTGAATTGTGTTTTACGATCAATAAATTTTACAATAAAATTTTGCGAGACAAAATTAATTAAATTTACTAAACATATATTTAAAACCCATTTCTATCAAGGTAAATTTAACTTTTTAAATTTCGACTTAATTTTATCTTTTTATCTTTTTCTTAAAAAAAGTTAAGTTAAACTGATATCAAAGTAAATCTGTATTGGTAGAAATAAAGTCTCAGGATATTAATTAAATTCGATTTATCGTATTGGAACTATAATATGTATATTAATGCGAGTTAAATTTAAATCTGATCCCGACACGAGTGTCGCTATAATTGTACTTTAAAAACGAGAGAAGCAGAGAAAAGGAAAATTAAAGAAATCTGCCAATTAAAGGAAACGGGCACAATCTATACATAAGTACATGTGTACGAGCAGCTGGAAAGAACAATCTGTTCGCGAGTAACGTGAACCGATATCGCGGGCATCGATCGGACGGGGAGTATCGACTCGTCACTCGCGAGCGTATCGGAAGTGAACGTCGCTCAGCCGAATTTCCGTCGCACGCGCGCACGCGCGCGATTCGCACATACGTATATATATACATATACATATATACATAATATGTATACGAACGAACGAGCGTTAACGGACGACGGACGTGGGACGCGCGAAGTAAAAAGGTCAGAGCGCCGACGAACACTCGTGTACGATATGGATTTTATCTCACCGCCGCGAAAGTGGGTCACGACGACGGCGACGTACGGCGGCGGTGGCGGCGGCGATGACTTGTGCGCACGCTTCGATTATCGATTGAACCGAAAGCCGCTCTACGGGCTCGCTCTGAGCGGCAGGCGCCGCGAATCCGTCGTCGTCGTCGTCGTCGCCGTCGTCGTCGTCGTCGCTACCCGCGTAGCCGCATCTCGCATTTCTATACGCGCGGCGTATCGTACGACGGCCGTAATACGTACGTTACAGTGCCGCCGCTCGGTTTCCACCACGGGCGAGATTTCAAATCGCCACTCGTCAACGTACTTACCGCGCGTGCGCGCGCGCGCTCGCCTGCGACGAGAGCGAGACCGCCGACCGATGCGAGAGAGTCGCGCCGCCGCTACCGCCGCCGCCGCCGCCGCCGCCGTCGCCGCCATTGCGACGGGAAAGATGCGGTGAAGTTTGCCGCGGACGAGCCGAAGGAGAGCTGCCGTCAGCCAGTCAGGCAGGCGGGCGGGCAGAGCGCGCGCGAGCGGCCCCAGCCAGCAGCAGCCCTGCGCGGAAATCGGCCATCTTGCTTAGTGCACGCTTACATCTCGTAACGGACGGACGGTACACGGACTCGCCTCCGGACAGCCACCCTCTCCGGGCGGTCGTCGTGCGTGTGTGCGGGCGGTGGCACAGAGCGGAGCTGCCCCAAGGTGGTGCGCCACGAACACACAGCGGAATCGCAGCTGTGTGCGAAAATAGAGAAGAGGGAGGTTCTAGAGCGAGAGAAAGAGAGAGAGAGAAAGAGTGCGTGCGTGCGTGTGTACATATACGTGTTAATACGAGCGGCGTAAACGCGGATTACGCGACTCCGGCGGCAGGATGGCGGGCAACGCGGGTATGGAACAGTTGATCCCGATCGTGAACAAGCTGCAGGATGCGTTCACCCAGCTCGGCGTGCATATGCAGCTCGATCTGCCGCAGATCGCAGTGGTGGGCGGTCAGAGCGCGGGCAAGAGCTCCGTGCTCGAGAACTTCGTCGGCAAGTGAGTATCGCACAGGCCAGGCAAGCGGCAGCACACCACAGGCTGACGTTGTATAATCGCGTCCGTCTCTTCTCGGTATCTCGGTCCTCCTCCTCCTTCTCCTCGCAGCCCTCGGTTAACCCAACTCCCGAGAGAGAAATGGCAATAATGGCATCGTTGTCTCGACAGAGAAAGAGGGAGCGAGAGAGAAAGGGAAGGAATCATCGTCCATGAAGGACGTAAAGGGAATCTTTCGCGCACAGGGACGATATATAGCATGCATACAGGCCCTCTGTTTCTCGTGCCTGTCTCGATCGTTACTCGTACTTGTGGCACTTGAAGGCGTACCTCTACTCGATCGAACGCGATCGATGAACGCCTCCTCCTCTCCCCCGCCTCCTCGAATCTATTCTCATAAGGTCTGTTTTTTTTTATAGCTGAAGTAGCGTATACGCACTCCTTGGAGTGAAACGGATATAAATTCGATACACCACGGCGAAAGCGAGAGGGGAAGCTCTAACGCGATCCGCTGCATTAAAAATAAAAAATAAAAACAAACCTTTCAGCCAACGCGGTCTCTCGTTTCTTGTCTCTCGCCTTCTCTTCCTCGCCCCCCAAATTCCCCGGGTACACGCGAGTTTTCCGTCTCGGGCGCCAGAAAGCGTAACGCAATTTATATTTACGAAATACGTACCGAGAGGGGACCATTTTATTTCGATTCCGCGCTGACGTCTTCGCCGTCGCTACGCAAGTCCTTAAGGCGTGGCGGAAACGCGCGGATTTTCGATTTCGATCGCGATGCCGTCGAGGAGGAGGAGGAGGATGTGGTGGAGGACCGTCTTGACAGTCGACCGTCCCGCACGCAATATTCTTTGTGCGTGGCGTGGAGGACGGAGCGATCGCACGAACGACGGACGTCAGAACGCCCACAGGGCGACCTGTCAAGTGTCTTCTTCGTGACATCGTCGCGGGGAGTACCTGGATGCGCCCGTTCATGCGCAAAACCGGCGGGCTTTCCACGTCCACGTAGCGAACGCCTCTCGTCATTCACGTCGTTTCTCTGACGTCTATCAAAACGCGCAACTTGCGCGATTATGAAAAATGTATCGAGATAAAAATAGTCAGGAAAATAATGATTTAGGTTCTTGAACATTGTATGAGAATAATTTTTTATGTTTAACTTTGTCCCGCGACGCTTCGTTGATGTTCGGTAATTTGAATAAAAAATGTATCGCGACGAATGAAACACCTATATATAGGTATATATAAAGAAATATCGATTATTTCTTTTTTTTGAGTCTTGAGATCTTTTACGACGCAGCTGGATCTGTCATACCACGTTGCACAAGACATGTGTTTGTTGTACTTACGTTATCATGATGCATTAGCATTTGCTCTGAAAATACTCGATATGAATTGACAATTCACGATATTTTACATCTGAGATAAAAAAAAAACAAAATTTCTGAGAGATAGAACATGTCACAAAGAACGTTCAAGCTAGATAGTATGCATATCTTTGTCAGAGAAAAGATATCTTAAATAACTGATCGATCTTATCATTGACATTCAGGTTGCGCGTATCACAGTTCACATTCAAATACGTTAACATACAATTATTTTAATCAACAACTAATTTATCGTTATTTTCTAATAAGAGATTTTGCATACATAAATTAACATTTGAATAAATTAATTTATATGAGATTTAATTTAAAAAAATTTATTATAACAGCGAATAAATTCTTTTTCAGAGATTTCTTGCCAAGAGGTTCGGGCATTGTGACAAGGAGACCTCTCATCTTACAGTTGATTTTCAGTTCAACTGGTGAGTCACAATATATAGACTGCATTACATTATTTTTTCTATTTTACTTGATATACAATAATCAATATGAAATTTGCTTACGTATCCAACAATAGTATGGAAATCTTTGTTACTTTTATAAAAGCATGTAGCAAGAAACAAATTTAGAGAACATAGAGTTCTCAGATATACTCGTAATATCAGCTTGTTAACCTATTGACCTGTACTCATAGCAAATATCTGCCTTTTAAGCAAGGAACGCATTAACGCCTAATGCATTTACTCCATTTATATGTCAGCCTCTGCTTGACCCTTGTTGAAAATCTTTTTATTATGTGACATTTGTTATATTAAGTAAATTTAGAAAAAACAATTATTGACATTTCGCGTTTTATTTATTGCTACAGTGTGCACACTGTAGCAATAATAAATAGAATATTGCAAGAAAAGATTAATAAAATCATTTTGCCTCTTGAACTTTTATCAGCAAGTTATCGCATTTCCCATATCGTACTTCCTGAGCCTAAAATTATGATAAACTGTAAATTGGACGTATCTCAAGCAGAATGTAAATATAATGGACATTAAAATGTTTTCAATTTTTTATATAATTTTTTGTTAAATAACGAGTATCATTTTTAGAAATTTAAAGCAATTTTTTTCTTATGTTATAGAATTTGCCGAGTTCTTGCATTGCAAGGGTAAGAAATTTGTGGATTTTGAGGAGGTGCGGAAAGAAATTGAAGCAGAAACAGACAGGGTGACCGGAAGTAACAAGGGCATTTCTAATATACCAATTAATCTCAGAGTATATTCACCCAATGGTGAGTGTAATAAGGATGCTCTGCTTTAAAAGAAATTATAATTATTGTTACTCACTGACATATATTTATCTTTGCGCAGTTCTAAATTTGACATTAATTGATTTGCCTGGACTTACAAAAGTACCAATCGGGGATCAGCCAGCGGATATAGAATCCCAAATAAAAGCCATGATCTTTCAGTTTATCAAACGTGAAAATTGTCTCATATTGGCGGTCACACCGGCCAATACCGATTTAGCTAATAGCGATGCTCTTAAACTTGCTAAAGAAGTGGATATACAAGGTAACTGAATCAATTACAATGCTGTTATTAATATTTTTTTAACTTTACATTAATTTAATGCAATTAATTTAATACTATAAGGTGTACGTACGATTGGCGTTATCACTAAACTGGATCTCATGGACGATGGCACCGATGCAAGAGATATTTTGGAAAATAAGCTATTGCCATTGAGAAGGGGCTACATCGGTGTTGTCAATAGAAGTCAAAAGGATATAGAAGGACGGAAGGATATCAAAAATGCTTTAGCCGCTGAGCGAAAGTTCTTCCTCAGGTATACGAATAACTTTGGATAGGGACATAAATATATTCTTTTTTTCTTCTGGCCGTATGTAACTTTTGTTTCTTCATTTGTTAGCCATCCGTCTTATCGGCATCTAGCAGACAGGTTGGGTACGCCATATTTGCAGAGAACTCTTAATCAACAGTTAACAAACCATATCAGGGATACCTTGCCAGCTCTAAGAGATAGATTACAAAAGCAGCTGTTAACTTTAGAGAAGGATGTCGAGCAGTACAAACATTTCAGACCTGATGATCCTGCAATCAAAACGAAGGCTATGTTACAGTAAGTGATTTTAGAATTTCACAATGTGCCGGTTTTACAATATCCCAGTGCTTGTCTTCCATTCGTAAAATGTGTATTGTGAAAGTCACAAATGCATATCTTATAGCAGAATACATCACGTACATGTGCATACACATATATGCAATAACAAAATTCTTTTAATGAGATGTCTTCTGTATTTCACGTTTTCATATAAAGCAATAATCTCATGCAATTGAAACCTTTTAGTTCTTTATCTTTTCATTTTCAATATTTTTTATTTTGTGGGTAGAGGGTCTTGAAGTTTTAGATCATTTGCTTTTCGTTTTTCAGATCGATTCAAATGTATATGTAGGTACCTTTGTTTCCTCTAGTTTTATTAACAGAAATAGCGTGCCATTTGCATGAAATTTTAATTAATTGAGAATTTGCGGTTGTTTTTTTGTTATGCAAATGCTTTTTTTGAGAATTGAGAAATCATCTGATGGCATAAAACTATTCTGCTACAAGAAAACTAACAAAATGTTAACACAAACTTTTTTTTAGTAATTTTAATGTTTAAGTTTTTTAATACATGAAATACTATATAAAGTACTTCTATATTTATCTTTATATGGATAGTATTTTGATATTTTGATTATAAATTTGATTAGATTGTGACGCAATAACAGATATTTTCAAATGTGTTTTGTGAATGGTAGATAACATCAAGACTCTCTATCTATATAACTAATATTATTTTATGACAATTGTATTACACAAATTAATAGAAAAATCTTTTTAAGGATGATACAGCAGCTTCAGTCGGATTTCGAGAGGACTATAGAAGGCTCAGGTTCAGCACAAATTAATACTATGGAACTCAGTGGTGGTGCGAAAATTAACAGACTTTTCCACGAGCGTTTCCCGTTCGAAATCGTTAAAATGGAGTTTGATGAAAAAGAATTGAGGAAAGAAATTGCTTTCGCCATCAGAAATATACATGGTAAGTTTCGCCTGGTTTCATCGTTGATCAAAATCTCTACAGAATCAAATTGCGAAGTTTTGCAATATCAAGTTACTGCTCAGCCGCACTACTAACAAAATTTTAATACGATAGGTATCAGAGTGGGATTGTTTACTCCGGACATGGCTTTTGAGGCAATAGTCAAAAAACAAATAAACAGACTTAAAGAACCAAGTCTCAAGTGTGTAGATTTAGTCGTGCAAGAACTTAGTAATGTTGTACGCATTTGTACAGATAGGGTAAGCCAAAGATAATTGTAGGATATTAAGAGACATAAGAATTATTTTGTAGTCAGATGATAATGTATAAGACAAGCAATTCTTATGTGCCGATTTTTATATAAATTACAGATGTCGCGTTATCCCAGACTAAGAGAGGAAACGGAGCGTATCATAACGACACACATCAGACAGCGCGAGCAAATGTGTAAAGAGCAGCTGATCTTGCTGGTGGATTGCGAGCTCGCATACATGAATACAAATCATGAAGATTTCATCGGTTTTGCGAAGTAAGTAATCGCTGAACATTTCACATTATTTGTTATATGTTACCTTAGATTCAATTATTATTTACAGAGCTGAACAGTAGCCAGACACTTTCAGTTTCTTTAAGTTGACACATCTAGTTTCTACATGTCGTTTTCGTTACATTTATGCTTGCAGCTATATTTTCTTATTTTATGTCAAATTTGATATAGCCACACTAAATAGCAAGAGACATTACATAATGTTGTTATAGTATTTAGACAAAGATGTATGTTTCAAAAAATTTGCTTTTTAGTTGAAAAGGTATTAGCAATATTTTCACGTGTATTGCATTCTAAAAGTTAACAAAGTTTTTAATATTATATACATATATACTATAGTGTATATTTCTCATTTAATATAAAGTACTTACTTTTTAGAATTAATATTTATTTCCATAAAGTTTGGCAAAAAAAAGACTTATTTCAAGAAACTATTTTTAGTAATTTTATGCGAAAATTTATTTATAATCTGAAGAGACACGTAATAGTAATTTTAAATCAAAGGCAGTAAATCACGTACAGCTCGCTCAATGCTTCTTAGAATACAAATAATTATAAAGATAATTTATCAATAAGAGCTAGTCTTCTAGAATCTACGTAAGAAAATTAAAATTGTAAACATTTTTGGAGAAGATATAGAGAGTCATACTACACGTGATTGATATGTCAGATTATTTGTTTGCTTGCCATTATTTTTTTATCTCGAATTATCAGCGCATATACTTTCACGGTCAGTGCATGTCTTGCTAAAATCAGCTCACATAGCAATCTACGATCACGCTAACATTCTCAGCTCGTCCTTCCCTTAAGGCCACAGGCCGTTCTAGAATTTGACAAACAATAACTTTTTCGTAGTATTATTTCTACTCAATGTATACTTGTATGACACTATGCTAAAATCATATAAAGTATGTTGAACTCTTTCATACATTTGTCTTTGTAATGTTTATTTCTGGTATATATTATTAACGCGACTTGATCTTTTATTTCGTTTATACAAAATTTTTCAAAAAATTCAATCGTATATTATAAAATTTTCGGAGATATCTCTAAACACCTAATAAAATTAAAGCTATTTAAAGTTTAAATAAAATTGTTTGATTGTGAAATTACAGAAAATAATGATTTTTATAATGATTATAACAATAATTTACATTAGGAGAAACAACTTCTCATACTTACTAAGGATGTGGAATTGCATTTGCACATATTACATTCTTTGTAGCTCAAATTGATTTTTATTATTATGGCTATAGCAGTATTTCTATATAATTTACTTTATTTTTTTAACCTTTGCTTTAAATAAATTATAACGTTTTTAAACATTAAAAAAAATAGTTATAAAAAATTATATTAGGTACTTACAATGTATAGCTATTATTAGTTAGATAAATATAAGCATATAGCTGAATAATAGGCTTATATAAATCAATGATGTTGCTGAAAATTAAATGTCATAAATTTTCTTGATTTTATTTATAATGTTATTGGGGACAAGGCATACAAATTTTGTATAAAAGTATATATATACATATAGTATACATATTAGCAATTCTTGTTTTTTAATATATATATGTATATATATATATATTAATATATATATATATATATAATAAGAATTTACATAATTTCTAATCAGAAATATAATTACGAGATGCGATAAAATTATGAGACAAATACGAAGAACTTTATAATTTCTTAAACGTATCTATGAGATTATGTGTGCCTTACCCTAATTAAAGTAATATGGCCTTATCCTGAGATAACTTTTTTTTCTCATAAATTTCTTCAAACTTCACAATTAAAGAAATGATTTAATTATATCGGCAGCGCTGCAGCCAGTAGCCATAATGCAAGGTAAGAATATTAAAGTACATTTCAACAAAAATTTACACTACATTTTTATCCCTTTCCATTTTCACGCTGTTTCTTTCTGATGCTTATCCTTCTTTTGATATCTTATTGCTTCAATTATAAGTTGAAACACTAATAATATGAGCCAAACTTTAGTAGTTTTAGCTTGATATTGTGTTTATTCCCCAATATTTTAATAATTTTTAAATAGAATATATATTTTTTTATAGTTTTCTCATATTTTTGTGATTTATAAATAGATTGAATTTTAATTTATTTATTAATTTTTAAATGACACAATTAATATTTAAAACAAAAAAACTTACATAATTTATAATATACGATCGAAAATTAATTCTTAATTGGTTCTCTTTAAACTCTAGATTTTTATCTGTTCTTCGAAATCAGATTCATGAAAATTCTATCATCATGCTGTAATTTAATCTTGGTATTAACTTCAGTATATCATTGAAAATTCTGCATAATATCAAAATCACGGGCAACACGCTACCCTTATAATATCTTATAATTTTAATTGTTTTATATTAAGCTATTAATATTTCGATTTATTTCTTTGCAATAAAATTTGCTTTAAATTTTAAATTAATTGTAAGATGAGGATTTCTTATTTCTAAGTTACGCCAGAAAATTAGAATTGTCATTGAAAGTATTTATTAAAGTCATCTGCATTATTCATGGGACTTAGACTGTAATTCATACAGCAACATCACACTTATAATCTGTTTTTCTAAATGGATGTAATATGCGCTTATGCAATCAACTTTTCATAATCGCTTTTGCACCACAACATCAGGAATTATTGCAGTGTTGTCTAACTGATAGCTACACTGTACATACGTTTTGTGATACTAGTGTTGTTTATGTGGTTATGCAGCAAATGTGCGCTTAGAAAATGTTGAAGTTATACGAAGCATAAAATGCATGAAGCAATATGGAAATACACAATAATAATTCTGATATACATATATTATGTTAATTCTAAGGTAAAGATTTTTTCAGCGACTTTTTTAAAATAGATGTATAAATATACGTTGATTTGTGGATAAAGGCACAAAGTACTGTCCATCCTCATTCTATATATATATTATTTCTGTGAAAAATAAAAATACACGAATTTGTATGATAGTATATGTATAATTGAAAATTTGTAACGTAAACTATTATGTAATAAGCAAACGTGTTAATTTAATTTCTTTTTACGGGATAGTATATTTGTTTAAAACATGAATGCTAAGATCTTGCTGTTTTTTTTTATTTTATTTTATTTATAACTGACTAATGTAAACTTTGATGGCAACAATCCTTGCAGTTGGATATATGAAGTCTTTTATTTTTCATTATACACTATCATTTATGTTACAGTGCACAGCAATCCTCGGAGAATTCCGTTAAGTCTGGACGGCATACGTTAGGCAATCAAGTGATTCGTAAAGGTTACATGTGCATACATAATCTCGGTATTATGAAGGGCGGTTCGAGAGATTACTGGTTTGTTTTAACATCAGAGAGTATCTCCTGGTTCAAGGATGAAGAAGTAAATATTGCTCATAATTATTGATCTAATCGTTTAGATTAGGTGTTGTAGAAATTGTAACATTTTATACTGAAAAAGAATTAATATCCAGGAACAGTATCTAATTCGCTATATTTTTATGTTCAAAGGAACGTGAAAAGAAGTACATGTTGCCTTTGGACGGACTGAAATTACGTGATCTAGAACAAGGTTTCATGTCGCGTCGTCATCTATTTGCGTTATTCAATCCAGAAGGAAGAAACGTTTATAAGGATTATAAACAACTGGAGTTGAGTTGTGAAACGCAAGACGATGTTGACTCTTGGAAGGCATCATTCCTGAGGGCTGGTGTATATCCCGAGAAATCAACAGAGCAAGCGAATGGCGAAGAGGTGAGTTCATCATTGATCAAAACATGATAAGATAATTATGTATACGCTGTTATAAAAAAAAACCAGGATTGGGAAAGTTACTTTTTAAAACTAGTTACAATTACAGTTTTTTATTTTAAAAAAATAATTAGTCACTGTCACAAGATACTGACTCTAAAAAGTAACATGGTACAGTTACTCAAGAAGAAACGAGTCTTTTTAATTACTTTTCAATTACTTTTTTATTATCATAATAGAACAATATAATATTGAGGATAACATTGAGATTCATTAAGATCAGTAGAGAGAAATACTAGTTTACGTTTATATGTTTTATATTTTATTTAAAAAGTAAAAAAAGTTATACAATCATAATTTTTATTGACAAATAAGTTAGAAATATATAAATTAACTATTAAATTAATTACTCAAAAAATGTAATTAATTGTAAGTTACAGTTACAGATGGAAAAATGTAACGAGTTACTTCCCAACCCTGAAAAAAAAAGGATAATTTATGGTTTATATTAATTTATTTATCCAAGTTTTATTCAGTTTTATACAACAAATTTTTACATCTAATAAATTGAAATTTTTTTAATATTTTAATTTTTTAATATAAATTTTAATATGGAAAAAAGGACATTTTTTCTCGTCTGTATCACGACTTTATTATATTTATCAGAATTCATTTCAATTTATTTTAGGATAAGCAGAGGGTGAGTTAATGAAAAATAAAAAGAAATTTTGTTTTTGATTCTTTTTAACTGTGTGGTGATCTGAATTACGTTGTTAACTAACAAAATAAATTTTTTAGAAAAATAGGCTTTATTTGGCTTAATTTTTATGATCGCGATTTAGGATAGAATTATAATATGCGTGCAGAATTAATATTAAATTTTGCAAAATTTCATATGTCAACATTTATTTATAACATTATTTTACACGCGGGTATTTGATATGAATATATCTTTTTACTGCCTTCTGAATATTAATTATACTTGAGACATCTGTATAAAATGCGTGGGTTTTTATATCTGTAACCGTTTTTTAAATAAAACTAATAATATAATATTTTGTATTGAGTGCATAATAGAAACCGTTCTCTTTTTTGTCTTATATTTGAATCAACTAAAAAGGAAGGATATGAGGTTGGTACAATCGTGTTTTCAATTACAAAGCGCACGACACTTACATAAGCACCGGACACCTCTTCAGTCAAGCACACACTACTGCAGAAAATTCTAACACTATAAAATATACTAGTCTATATATTTCGATTATATTCCTAGACTTGATCACATTAATTTGTCGCGTATGTACTGCGAATGTTATCTGATAAATGCCTTCGTAGTCATTAAACCGTTTGAAAACATTTTAGTTGAAAATATAGACATTTAACGATATTGTTCTTGTTTTTTTAGGGTGGATCAGAGGGTCAGTCATCGATGGATCCTCAGTTGGAGCGTCAGGTGGAAACTATCAGGAACTTGGTAGATTCTTACATGAAGATTGTCACGAAAACTACTCGCGATCTGGTTCCAAAGACAATTATGATGCTTATCATCAACAACGCTAAGGACTTCATTAATGGGGAACTGTTGGCACATCTTTACGCAAGTGGCGATCAGGTAAAACATTATGTTAATACAGTATGTGTTATGTTTATACGATAGTTTATTGCCAAATTAGTTCTTTCTTAGGAATTTTATAGATTAATCCTTTCCACTATTTCCTAGTCAATCAACGATGAAATAAATCCGACGATATTCAATGATCCTGTAATCGTAAGTGTTACCTTACCATTCCTTGCCTTCCATCCTTCTCCTTTCTTCAAGCATTTAGCTCAAGGGAAACATGCTTGTCATTTTTTTAACACAAAATTTAACTTTTGAATATATTAAAGTTTTGATTATAGCGCACATTCTTACGCGTACACATTTGGTCTATTCTATTCTTTATATATTCATATTTTTAATTTCTACTTTTATCTGAGAAATATTTATGATGCGTAATTTATGTGCAATTACAGGCTTCAATGATGGAAGAATCTCCCGAAGAGGCGCAGAAACGAGAGGAAATGTTACGCATGTATCACGCATGCAAAGAGGCTCTTCGTATCATTGGAGACGTCTCCATGGCCACGGTTTCAACCCCAGTGCCACCACCCGTGAAGAACGACTGGCTGGCATCCGGCGAAAATCCAAGGTAACCCTTATGTTATTCCTAAAACAGTCTATCGCGCATTTTACTAATTTGTCATCCTTACATTTTGTACCGTCTGCTTTGCCACATACATTTGAACACCGTTGAAACAGTCTTGGGTAAGATTTTTTGATACACATATGCTGTATTTATCTTTATTTTTTTTTCCCTAACAAACTGTATTGTCAAGAAGAAAAGTCCGATCATTTTGTTATACAGAACATCACGTTCATATTATGCATGCATTTCCAACAACTAAAGACAGACTAAAAGTATTAAGCTAGATTAGAATACTGTTAGAGAATTTAATTATTAATATCTCAATTTTTAATCAATCAATATTTTATATACTCGATATATACTATTTCATTATTTCTATTTTTTTAATACTATTTGTATCTTTGAATAATGATATGAAAAAAATTACATGGACTATGTCATACAGTCAAAGATTTTGTGCGATAACCTTTGTATATATTGCTTTCCTTTTGTTCAACTTCTGAACGAACGTGTTTGACACGCTCGAATGCAGAAGCTGATTATAAGCCGATTATAAACGTACTATACGTTTTAGATTATCACCACCATCTCCTGGTGGTCCAAGACGCGGAGTGATGACACAGCCACCACCTATTTCTAGCTCAAGAGCACCACCACCAGTACCTGCAACCGGCCGGCCGGCGCCAGCCATTCCTAATAGACCTGGTCCGGGTGGACCACCACCAACGCGAGCTAACCCTGGCCTACCTCCACCCATGATACCATCGTGAGTACAATATACAATTTATATAGACCTTAAAACTCTACAAAAAAAATTCTATTTATTATCGCAGAGAAAATCTTAGGTCTCGAATCGTGTATCGCGATTTTATGTTGCGTGCCATCGGTCGTGCAATTCTTACGCCGAGCTAATTCTGCGCACGTCGAATTTTTAAGTTCGCACAATAACGTTCCTTGCTAATTGTGTGTTCGAAGTATAACGATGGTAATAACGACGTGAAAGCGGTGAATACAGTCGTGAACGTAAAGTTCGCAGCTTTCCCCGAGAATCTTGCCCGACTATATTAAACAAGTAGCTTTTGTGATTGGGCTTTTGGGTGCTAACTTCACTTTCTATTGCAGGCGCCGACAATAAGTCTTCGCACTAACTCGCCTATTCGCTACTAATCAATACCGTACCCGTTACATTATAGACAGTGTATATTTTACACAAAAACACACACTGTTTTTCTCTCTCTTCTAATAATGTTATCGTTATTGTCTGCATACACTTTGAGAGATTACATGATCAATGTTAATTAAGTAGGAGTGTGAAAATAACACGAGAATTATTCTAATTGTATAAGTCCTGCACTTTTTTTTGTGTTTCTAATTGAGCTTCCAAATGTCGAGCAATTCCTCTAATGCAATTTCATCTACGTAACACGACAACGACGTACATTTTAAGTGATTAATTAAGATTTTGAGGAAGAATAATTGTGTCATTGCTCTCTCTCTACGATATTATTTCTATTTATTTAATATTTACATTGCGTGAACAGTGTAATCATTTTTTAGCCTAATTCGTATACATATACATATATTTATATATATATTTTTTTTATATATATAAATATAAAATATTATTTCTGGCACGAAGATTAACACAGCCCTAATTGTAGTTATACTTTAATGCCACTAGTAGTGAGATCTGCAATACTAAATATTTCCAAAGGTACAACATCTTCTTGTTCTTAGAAAATGGAGATATATATATAATATATATATAATATGCATAGTCGAGTCACACATGTTTAATTGTAAATTATTTTGCTGAAGCTGTATATCATATATGTATATACCGTTGAAAATATTGTCAAATAAAGGACTTTATGTTCTTATAGCAGATATAGTAGATAATTTATTTACTTACTAACAGCATGACATTTCGGTAAAATGCGACTAAATATGAAAAATGACAGTCTTCGGAATATATTAATTATCTACAATCAATCGTATTTATCGTCGGTACATATTTCGTGTAAAAAAAAAAACTACGATATGCCCTTTAATGTAATTTCCAAGCTTTTCAACAAACGCATAAGCACTTCTACTTTGTACGTCTCTTATCATCTAAAAATATTTTATATGAAGTCTAATAATCCGAAACTTGTCAATTACTAATTGTGGACAAATATGTCGGTGCCTGCATTACGATTTATCAAAAGCAACAAAATAGCATATATAATTGTTATGTACTTGTAAACTGGAAGCTAGGGCGAATTTAGTCTAACAGCTTAAAAGCTGCCTTTGAATATCGTATCGTTATTACAAAACGTTTTTATAACTACTGTTACAAAGCTACGTGTACCGTTAATGTTACTTTACATCTCGGGTACGCATTTAAAAAGGCATTTAAATGTGCACGCTTTCGTACACGAGACACGCATCATAAGTTAACATGTAGCAAAAACGCTAAACGTATGATGCATGTCCCTGAAACAAATTTGCAAGAGTGAAATCAGTAGTCAAAGTTGGGTATCCGTGGTGTGTTTAGTCGAGGGGGTGGTCTACAGCAGAGGATAACGCAAGCTGCGACACAGGCTGCGACGCAGGCCGCCGTGAACGAGCTGATGGACGCGTTCAAGATCAAGTAAATAGATATCCCCAGATTTTTCCGAGTGTTACACCCTTGACAACGTAATATGTATATGGGTATCCGTTTAAGTTACGCAGAAAGTAGATTGGTAGACTGTTCAGGGTTGAGAATGAACTAATTCATGTTTTCCTTTCGAATAGATCTCTATAACAAAATTTCGCAGAATATAATAGCTAATTTGGTCCTGTCTCATCTCCTCTGTGTCTTTCTTCCTCTTTTGCATGGTGTTCCATTAATTTGATTAATGGTTATGCTTTTGGAATTAAATCGGTACACACGTATGTGTACATAACATATTTGTATACATTGCATTTTTGTGTAGGAAATAATAATTCTATAAAGATATATATCTGTATTATATATATATATAAGTAAAATAAATATAGATATGAATTATATATATATATATATATATATATATATATATTTATATATATAAGATATATCTATCTTGTGCAATATTCCATATTATCTTCAATGTCTTAGAAAATTTGATTACGGTATTTTCCAAAATTACTAGTCCAAAGTCGAGCAATAAAACTTTAATATTTTAAACTTCAGAACTGGAATCAAAGTATGACAGTCAGGAAAAATGTTATGAATTGAAATATATATATATATATATATATATATATATATATATATATACATATATGTGTAAAAAAAAGTGAACAAAGTAGATTCTAACATAGAGAATAGCGCAGTGTTAATCCGATTTCATTGTTATTTTCACACTGAGTGAAAGTGTGAAAACTCACATACGTAGTCTTGTTAGCGAAATATTATGAATTTCCTTCTAAAACGATATATTTGCATCCAGTGAATCTATCCTGGAAAGTCTACCAGAACCTGATAATGTGATCGACAGTAGCTTTGCATTGATTATAAAGAACATTCCATCATCGAGAAGCGAGTTTCTATATAAATATTGTATGGTATTGTCGTGTCAAAGGCATCCGCGAGACATGTATTCGAATTGCAGTATTGAAGAAAATGTCGACCGCGTCGTCGACGATAATGAGATAGATGAGAAAATGTCATGCTGTTGGGAAAGTAGCTAAAAAAACTCACGAATATATATAACCAGCTTGTTATGAAGATTCTTTAATAATGACAAAAAAAGCATTGTACTCTACACGGAATATCGTAAAATTTTTCTCTATTTCTCTCTTTACCTCCTATAATGTTTGTTACTTTTTTTCCTCTTATAGCCATTTAAAAAAAATCTATATATATATGCCGTATATACTACATAAGAAAATTAAAGATACTTTATTAATATTTACGAGATATAAACAAGAAAAAAAAATATGCTCAGACATAGGATGTGATATAGCGTAGAATGCTTCAAGGATTTTGCATGAAAATCCGGAATCACGAAATCCCTCTTCCTGCCTCCTTCTCTTTCTATTCCAACCCTTCTCTCCTCTATCTATTCTCTTCTTCCCCTCCCCCATCCCTCTCCTTTTTTCTCTCTATCTCTCTTTGAATAGTCTAAATTAACGATATAATCGCACCTATTGAGAGTAATGGTAAATAATATCACGTACAATGTATAATGAGTGTATGTACATCACATTTGGCAAGCGCATCGAGGAGCGACGTTGTATTTTGTATTATTTATAGTTATTTCTCCCGAAGAGAGCTCCCTGATCATGCTTGCGGTTCAACTGTATATGTATATAAGATTACTCTTTTGTAATTAGGTATTCTTGCCTATTTGCAGAGCAACGACGTGCTTCAAAATCTTGTATAGTACATGTTCTTGCATGAAATATATTTATGACATTTGGAAGGAACACCGTATTGAATATAGTATGGCAGAAGCTTATTTTATTACATAAAATTCGTAATACTCGTTGTAAAGCTTGTCGTGCTGGATTGTACTATACATGGGGCGACTTGTGCTCTCATTTACAAATATACGTTTGCGCGGTGACGCGGGAGAGACTCGAAGACGGAGTAATCGAAGTGCAATTAAAAGAAAAAAATTATTTTTCGTTACAATAGGACGTTGAATGTCTTCTTGAATAAATAACGAATTTAGAAAAAAAAACACCAGCGGCGGAAGACTCGTATTTTCCGCGTCACTGCGCTCGTATTCTCACCGTCTGTCATTGTAACGTCGTAAGTTTAACACAAGAAAAAGTATCTATAAACTCCGCGTCGCAGTCCTACAAGCGTCGCTTGTTACGCGGATGTATAACATAGTATTTGTATTCTCCACTGAAATTGCCAATGTCACGAAGGCCTAATAATATTTCTTGGTACAAACGTACAGAGTCATTTACTTCTAATTTATTTTATTTCATGGTGGCATAATTCTTCAACCATGTGCATTTTTTACTTTGTGTTTCGATTGTTTTATTTTATTTGTCAATTTGTTCTTGAACTCGTTAAAAAATTTGTCGCTCTTTCTGAAGCACGTCGGACTAACTACACATATGGTTTTGCGTATCATTACCGAGACAAGGATACTATAACCGTGGTTTAAATGGTGAAGTTCCGGAAGTACTGTTGCATTTGGCGCAGAGTGCATAAGAAATATCGCCACGAAGGAGATTCGATTCGCGTGCAACCACACAAAGTACACTATTGTAATGTTATTGTACAGTATAACTTGTATACAGATGTGCGTAATATTGATCCTTTGAAGCAATGTCAGAGTTAAATGCGTCGATATAAACAGAGTAACCGTGTAATGCGGTTACGAATATTAAATTAAATTATAAAAATCACCGCGCTATATTATACAATATTATAAGAAATGTATCCGTAGATTTGTTTAGCAATGTATTTCACACTCGAAATAGACTCGCGAGAGTTTTTTCCGTTTTTATTCATAAAATGGTCATTTTTGCACTAGCGAGTTGTTAAGGCATGACAATGAGATAAAATTAAATAGATGACCTTTTTACGAAGGTATAGCTTTTCGATCGGGCATATCATGCGCTGTGTGCACTCACCGCACTGAGTATCGTTAATTGAACATTTAAATGGAAAGTTAAATGAGGTATTTAGGGTTCTCTCGATTTAGTTGCGTATGAATATTCCACCTCTTCTCATAGTGCACTAATTATAATTCATTTTCAAAAGCAGTAAAAAGAGATGGATCGGAGAATTAGGTCAGATCAGGGGAGTTAATGAAATCTATGTGTATTAGTGTAGAATAAGTATATGTGAGCATTCTATCTTCGTTTTGTGGAATATAGATGATCGAAAGCGATAATAATCGAAATCGCTTGTTCCACGTATTCACGATTGCACTTGTAGTAATTCACACCGTAATATTACGAAAATTCACGTACTAAATGCATACTTAAGTGCATCTGGCGACGATTTGGTGGAATATTATCAACCTCAAGCCCGACAACGAAGGATGATATGACGATTTTTTTTAGTAAATTTATCTAATTATTATGAATACTTAAACATACCTACATATGATTAATTAAATAGTATATTTTGCCTGGCAATTCTCTTTATTTTATATTATGATGATTTAATTATGGAAGCATTAAGGCCCGATGTTAATTGTAGATAAATTGCGCCGAGCTGGTGAATATCAACTTCTACATTGTCCATAAAATGAAAGAGAATGTTTACGCAACAATATATATGTATATATTACATATATACATGTATACATAGTGATCGCGATATGCACTTTACTCGACGCATTATATATATATACATATATATATGCTTCCATCTAAAGCCTTATATGTCACTCTAGTTACTATGCTTATCTCATGTAAAGCTAACATCGATTAAGCATATAATTCTATTGTACACCGCGGGCTGAGAATCTTCGGATCGCCGCGCTTATATAGTATTACGGAGAATATTTGAGAAAAAGAGAGTATATAATATTTCAAGTCGAAGAGCGAATCGTGGGTTTGCTGTCGGCGTAGTTTTGATATCTTGAAGGGTTTGGCACACCAGAGAAAGTGATGATCCCGAAATCTATCTTTGAAAGAGAGAGAAAAAGAGCGAGAAAGAAAGCGAAAGAGAAAGAGAGACAATAAGGCAGATAATTTAACAAATCCACGTGCTACAAATGAAAATATTTTAAATGTTTTCACCACTACGTAGAGACAGTAATTCGAAATTGCACCAAAGACACGCATATCTAATCTTCCCCCTATTTCTTCCTATTGTGCCAAACCCTTTAACTGTACGTGGGCAAAGTAACCCCCAATTATAAAATAGAGAGTCCTTGATAAGCAAAAGCTTTCGCAGCCGCGATAACTAGCGACTGTATGCCATACAGCAAAATCACTATGTACTTCTAACTCCAGATATTGGATAACGGCAGATATATAGTTCTCATCGATCAACACAAACCATTATATATTGCCCTTGTTAATTTTTATATTGTATATTGATTTTTATAGCGATTTTTATTCCGAACCGCTAAAATCCGACCAAGAAATCATAATTATATTCTGGGATAAAAATTCTTGAAATATTATCGTTAAAATTATTACCAATATAATATTGGAGGGTTACTTGGCTAAAGCGGCTCCTGCACGATCGACATTATTGACGCGATATATCGCGCTAACATCTATTAATATCAATATAGATCGTTATATAAACAATCAATGTTATTGCGCGATATGGAGAGACGATAATATTGGTCGTGTAAGAGCCGCTTAAGTTTTTCTGCGCTACATCCCGAAAGATGCGTTGTACTATCGCGCCACACACGCGCGCGCACGAGAGGAACACACATACACTGTTTTACTGCAATATAAATGTGTATATAGGGAGTAACATGTTAATAGAATATATCTGTACGTATATATGTATACATATGCGTATGTACACATACATATATATGTATATATACATGCGTATGTACGTGAAAAAATAAGATTACGTGAAAAGGACATTGCTCTCACGAACAAGTCGAAGACGCATTTCCGTCCGGGTTTATCGCGAATCGCGAAGTAAATGATCTGTCTCCCCTAATTGGGAAATATATGTTTAATATTTCCCACGTATCGCGAGTAACGATGCTAAAATTATTCAAAGATAAGCCAGAACTCGTGAATGTGTTCTCCCCGTGCACGGGGATGCGTATTCGCGTTCTGTATATTTTTTTCAGTAGATCTTGAACCTCTCGTTTGCGATCCCGTGTTTTCTGGTATTTTTTTTTCAAAAGAATATTATTGACAATAATGTGATATCTGACAATAATCTGATCCAAAAATATGTATGCGCCAGAAAAATGATCAAAATTGATAATATTTGATTCATTAAAGGCCATATTTTAATAGAGCGTATTATTTAAAAATAATATTGTGATCTAAATTGTAATAGTAATTGTTTTTAGAAATCTCCAATTATGATTAGTACGGTCTTTCTAAAAAATTTTAATATATTTGGAAATTACATACTGAAAAGTTTAGAAAGAAAAATAATCTAATATTAAAGTTATTTTCTTTATAATGAAAATAGAAACAGGTCATTGGCCATTAATGAGTTAAAATTGATTCTGTAAAAGTGAATCATATTCTAATATTATTTCTTCTTTCAAATTTAGCGCCGCTATTGGAAAAATACGAGACGTATTATATATCTCTACTTCAATCAGTTCGTTATATAAGATAGTAATAATATGCGATTAAATGTCTTTCTCACTATATTTATTTCTGCATGTGTTTTATCGCTGAAGCTTGAGCTTGCTGTGTGAATCTCTTGTCTTTCTTTTTAATCTAAATTATTATTGTTTCACGCTATTAATGTTTCATAAATTTATATTACTCTATTTGTTATATTGTAGCTTTTATACTTTATAGTACATTTTTAATATTTTTTTCTGAAACTAAATATGATTGATTCTGTACAACCTTAGTAGTTTGATGCTATTTCGATAAAATTTTTGTTTTACCTAAGATTAAGGAGAATAATATATTCTGTAATATTTTATATAATTTTGATACAATTAATTATATATCTCTAATTTTAATCATTTAGTTACTCTAAATGCCCTATATTATTATATTTTCTTATCTCATTTCTCTCTTATAATTATAGTATCTATTATGGGCGTTTCCGAATGTATCATGTTTTCCTTTTCTTTCTCTTTTCTCTCTCTTTATCCTAATATCTAGCTTAAATATTTAAGTTTAATATAGATATTTAGAGCTGAAGGGAGAGGAAAATTTTACTGGAACATTGAATTTCTCAAGCTTGCCTGTTTATGTATAAATCTCGCGTCTCTTTCGCTCAATGATCGACCCCCCCTCCCCTCTACGGCGTGTTTCCGTTTCGATTTTCATGGGCACACATCCAACAATCAATATCTATCTATGTTGTAGGCGTCCCGTACCCAATATTCCCCCCCGAATTCCCGACAGACCATACTCTGGCCGACTAAACTGAGCTAGTCCGACACAGCAGCGACGATAGTCCGAGACAGCAGCCCGTGCAACGCAAGATGCACCTGTAACAGTCCTGAGACAGCGAGTCCGAGGAGGTCTCGTCCCGGATGACGGACCCCATGGCGAACCCATGGATGTGCCGCAGGGCAAAGCTGACGGAAGAGATCCTCAGTTACGCGATGGGAACAAAAGGGTCTCTTTAAACCGAGCGTCCTAATGTATCACTCTGATCTCAACGGCCTCGACATTTCGAATTGTCGACATTCGCCGACAGAGACAGGAGTCACGAGGGGCAATTAGCATGTGCCGCAGACAGAAAATCATTTGTGCAGAGAGAAGGAGGAGCAAGGCTGTGTTACGCGAATACTGGAGGAGAAAGAGGGATCGAGAAACGAAGAGCAGACGCTCAAGAGAAAAACCGCCTGCCCGTTTCTCGATGGTCAAGACAGCCAGACAGATTCCATCGGTCACCTCTTCAACCGCTTCTTTCTCTGACGTATACTTCGTCTTCTATCTATTATTTATGTACAGCTAGAATTAAAAATTACGGTGTAGCTCTAAGTATTAACACTGCGCTCGACATGCGCCAGGTGTGTTTCTTTTCTAAAGGGATAATCTCGCGAAACGAAAAACGACAATAGAGACCTTACGACAGGAAGGACGATCCAGATTCGCGTTTCTCGATTCTCTGTTCAACGATTTAAAAGGCCATTTAAAATCGCGACTATCAGTATTATGAACGAGTTGGTTGAGACTGCTAGGTACTCCAAGAGTGCGAGTTCAGTCTTTCGAGAAATGTCGGATTCGCAATATTTTGCCGTATAACTTAATTTTCAGTTAACAGCCCGTAACCGCGAAGTTGCAAATGGATAATATTTGAAAAATTTGCCGGTTACTTTAAATACTCCCTTCTATCTCTCTCCTGCCCATTTGCGATATCCGAGATCTGTCGTAGCCTTCTTGTCGTGAGTTCCGCGGCGGAAGTATTGTAGAAGCGATTTTTTTTTCACATATACGAGACGAGTACGGGCAACCCAATTACCTCGATTATAGAAGAACTAATTAGAACACAGAGAGACTAAGTCACATCTCGTGAAGGGGAAACGGGAAGTTTGCGATCGGACACACGCTATCAGCATTCCAGAGAGATTTCGCGGTTGTAGAAAATTACACGGAAATATAAATTATTGTGATCAATGCATTATTATCGCAATGAAACAGATCTGCTTGTCATTTCGTGCTAAGGAGATCGTTCGTTGGGTACAATAAATATCTACGCTATTTTTAAGGATCTCTAGGAATTCCGCGATGAACAACGAAGCGTAAACGATAGGGCCATCGTACTGAGTGGTATGTAAAAGACACAAAAGATGAAAAATGAGTATATATATACATATATACATATTGATATTTATTTCAAGCAATCGTGCAGAAATTGTTTTTTATTGGCGCATGCGCAATTATTTTTAAGTAACTTTTTATAGTTATTTTTGCATCGTAATGTTAATAGCCGCGCGAGAACGACAACGGCGGTTTTGGAAAACGCATCACAATTATTTTGTGTCTATGAAGTCAAAACGGCGATATGAATGAAGTAACGAAAATTGTACATATACAGTTTACAAATATAGTATTACGCGTAAATGTGTTAGGAAGAGATTTTTTGTATTACCAAACATTACTACGCTAATAGTCAGTCTATAATACGTGAACACCGGACTGACGACGAATGTGTACCTATATGACATAAAATGAATCAAATAAATGAATATTTAATACGAAGCGGTTTTATCAATGTGAGAAATCGGTTTTTGCCATAAATAAATTGTAATAATGTATATTATTTATCCGTACATTTCGTATGAATTATATATGTTTTGTAATTATTTTATTATATATTATTGTAGTATATATATATATATATATATATATATATATATGCTATTGTTAATGTATTAATTTTATAATTTGTAATATAAATGGCGATACATGGTTTCTTGTATAAGATTGGCATATAAAAGTTAAAGCTAATACAAAATTTGATTTTGCTCACCAACGTAAATTTTTTTGCTTGTTACATTTAATGAAAAATTATAACTTTGATTTTGAAGCTTATTTTTTCTGAAAAATATTTTCAAGTGTTCTCATAAAATCATATATATAAGAAAAAACAAATTAAAATGTAGATGACAGATGACCTATCGTACCTTAACCATGTTATCAAAACAGTACTTTTTTACTTCAATTTTGATCTTTGATTTTATAAATTATTAACATGCTGTATAACGCCAATAACATTCCGGATATTTTCTTTTTAGAATATCATAATTCTAATAATACGAATCATGTCAAGAAAGATCTGCCATCGTGATAGAGAGCTCAGTCAAATACTTGAACAAGTGGAAGCTCTTTCAGCTGTGGTGGACGAACTTAGGACGGAGCTAAATCATTTGAAAAAAGTATCATGCAGCGTAAATCATGAAAATGTATGTTTTGAGTCTGTAAACGAGAATAACAAAATTGATTATGTTCGTCCGAGCGTATTACGAAAAGTGAGGGCATATTTTGAAAGTATTGGAGTTTCCGCAAGGATCAACGAAACGTGTGAGCTTACAAAAAATAACCAGGTATTCTTATAAGACATTATACACAGTAATGCATGACAAAGATGAATAAGACAGGCGCTAAGAGTCAATAACGTAGAACTTAATGCGTAAAAATTTTTCTTTGAAATATATTAAACCATATTACATATTTTTAGTACAATGTATCCATTCGTACGTTTCGGTCTTTCTTCAAAAAATGTCAATTTCTTGAAACTTGTTACATCAATATACCATTTCAATAATTCATTTCGTTGAGAGCTGGAACATAATATTTTCCATAATGGATGAGAAGGGCTTCCAACTTTGATGATACAAGCAAATGTACTCAATTTCTGTGCCAAGTTTCTACGTTATTGAGCCTCATCGCATTTTATTGTTTTAAATTTGTGACTCGGTCACATTATATATTATTGTTAGGTAATAATATTTTTAACACTAATGATAATGATGACATTTTTTATGTCAGGATTTTATATAAATATGTTATATATACTCGTTTTTTATTGCGTAATATTTTTTTAATAAATTTAACAACTTCCGTAACAATGTTCAACTTCTTCACGTAGTATTTGAAAAAATTGAAGAAGATTTGCGAATTTAATACAATAAGTCGTAATATTTACAGACGGTTTTCGTTTTATATAACAATTATTTATATCTATATTTATAATAATTTATACAAGAAATGTAGCATAGTTTTACGTTGAAATAAGAACAGTAAACTACATACTAAATTTCTTAAAAGAAATATATATTACAAATTTTCGTAAAAGACCTTGAAAAAAAAGGACCAAGAACCAACTAGATTTTTAGCGATATACGGCGGCTTGAAATATTTTAAAAACAAGATCATTAAAAATATACAAAATGTTCGAAAGACTCCACAATCCCCAAAGAGCACAAAGAATAAGTGTATAACGTCCAGTCAAGAACAGCAACAAGAAGTATGTTTCTTGCAAAAAAAAGAGCAAAATTTTTTACAATTCAGAAACAGGAACGAAGACACAAATAAGTACACTGACATCAGTGGAGAATTGGGTAATTTGGCCGATACTACATTTACATCTGATGATTCTGTACAAACAGATATTGCTATATGTTCACGTCAAGAAGATGACAAGAAGAAATTATACAGTTATTGTAATCGTCTTGCAAGACGAAACATTATAGGCAATAATAAGCAAACCAGCCCGTTGATAAATAATGATCGATCTGTGATTTACTCAGATAGATTCGCAGACGAATTTTCGAAAAATCGTGTGAGACAAACGTTCTTAAAGAATAAAATAAAAAGATATAGAAAGTGTTCATGTGGGGAACAATGTCCTTACGCGCTGTACAAATTGCCGTGTAATAAATACAGATGCAGCACACCGGAAAAAAAAGTAGACGAAATCGGATTGTCACTCGAGTGCCTAAGTTTCGGGGAAAAGAAAGATTTTCCGAAGTTCATAAATGTCGATACGGTACGAAATGATGAACGTTTCACGGATTCTTCGCCCGTCGAAGTTGGAATGGACGAATCTTTAGCTTCCTCACTTTCGGTGGAACTTGAAGTTGATATCTGTAAC
The DNA here is from genome assembly GCF_000956235.1 of Wasmannia auropunctata. Taxonomy (NCBI): domain Eukaryota; kingdom Metazoa; phylum Arthropoda; class Insecta; order Hymenoptera; family Formicidae; genus Wasmannia; species Wasmannia auropunctata. Next base: position 826,760 of record NW_012027046.1, read on the forward strand.
GATTGCTGCGACTCGGAGAACGTCGACGAATTTACTGAGCGAAGAAAAGCCAGAACGTATCTTGTAAACAGAACGAGTCCGAGAAAAGATGATTTAATTAAAGATTTTAGGGCTGAGAATGAAACGTCTTTCAATGTAATTTCCTCCTGGAGAAATATAAGTGAAAAAAAGAAAGAGATCAATGAAGTAGTGAAGGTAAATTAATGTTGATAATTTTATTCGATTTATAAGAGAATCTGCCATTAAAGCCATTAAAGCCATTAAATGTAAAAACGTGTAATTATGATATAATAATTTCGTAAAAATGATATTTGCAGAAAGTCTTGTTTAAAAAAAGATGCATATATTCCGAAGAAAATAATCGAGGGTATAAAAAATCCGAGGACTTTATCAGCAGTAATTGGCCAATAAAAGACGATAAGCAAATTCAATACGTTATTTCTGCATTGACAACTCCAGTATTTAATAGACAAATATCCGTAGGAACTTCAACTTTAAATTTTCAACAAAAAGGCATTCAGTCGTGTCAAACGACAGGCAAGGCGAGATACAATTGTGTTCCTAAAATAATAATTCCAAGACGGAAAACGAATATTGAAACGCAAACTGATAAACTTTCGTGCTTGAATTGCCTACAAAACAGATCGTCGGCTTTGGATGATTGTACAAATGGCAAAACCGCAAAAGAGACAGGTGACAAAGAGGAGAGAAGAAAGATTACAAGGAAAAGAAATATCTGTGATATTTGCGCCATCGAGATGGATGCTTCAATCATCGCAAGTAATTTGGCCTCGAATGAAAAGATATAATATTTATTCTGCTCTCCAAACTGAAGAAGACATTAACGTTCACTCGAATAAACCTCTGAGCCAAACTTATGATTTAGTTGAATGGCAAAATAAGATAATGCCTATGGGAACACTTTGTTCGTGTTGTTGCAATCGCGTCTTTGATAAAAGGCACAAAAATTTCGTGACTTTATCAAGTCCTATCGATTACCATCCTTCATCTAAAGCGCTGGATTTTGACATGAGCAACGTATCGAACAAGCTTTATGATTGTCTTGAAAAACTCGAGGATATTACCACTTGATAGGTATTCAATCGTAATATTAATATGTATATATAATATACGTATTTTATCGCACCTTCGGAATTTGTAGATTTAATTAAATTGAAAAATTTATTTAATTTAATTAAATAATTAATATTTATGATAAAAATAATATCGCCGAATGCGTCATGATATTTAAAATATAATTTATTATGGCGGTAACAACAAACATTCCTGAATATATGTATAGACATGTATAAATCATACATTTGCAACATTATACTCGGGTTGTTCTTCAATATTATTCTCTCGCATTAACATATTCTTACGAGTATAAAGAAACATATATACATTAATTACACTTTTTCCTGAAAATGCATTGAATAATTAATGTTTCGCAATAAAAAATCATTTTTCTCCATCCCGTCAATAGAACGATTATTTTCAAAGAGGATTAAGTGGATATGCACAAATATAGATTAACTTTTACAACAATACCAAAAAGTTTTAAACATAGAAATGTTTGTACACGTATATAAGTGCCTCGTTTGTATTGTTGGTAAGTTTAATTTTACTACAAACTAATATTTTGGACGAAATACTCTGTATAATTATGCGTACGAGAATTCGGACGTAAATACAATAACAAGTAATTTTTTGAGAACATTACATATTACGAAGTAACGTCATGTTTTTAAATTAAATATCAAATATTTGAAAGCCTGACATATTTTCTATTCTGCGTCTCTCCTTTACAAGCATATGCGTGATTCGTATCATTACTTTAACAATATGTAAAAAAGATACAAAATAATTATACAAGGAGACACCTCATTTTATACTCTATTACGGGAAAAAATCTTATCCGGAGTTGATATTAACACAAATAATTTATAATATAAATAATATAATATATTATTTATATGTAGTATAAATAATGTATATCTACTGGAGTACGTAATGAGATGAGTTTTACACAATTTTACACTTACAACAATTTTACGTAACCATTCTAAAGTATGCACTGCATTTTTGCGTAATGAAAATAGAGAATATCGATTATATAAATATTTTACATTTTTCTGTAAGGTATAAAAAGTACAAATTGCATCGTTAAAAAATTGTTTGAGCTTCGCAAAATCCTTCTGATCTGTAAAGATAAACTTATTTGAGAGATAATGGAAGAGCACTGATCGACGTGATGTTCTAAGCTTACGTCGTGATTGTAACATAATCGGGGAAAATAGTTTTCGTCGAATGGTCGACCGAAATATACATATACAAAGACCTGAATGTATTACTGAATTCCAAAACTGATATGTACATCGTGTACACGAGAGAGCGTGCAGGAATTACATGCGTTCACGCGAAATTAATAACGCAATAAAAATCATTCACACGTGAAATTTCTGCGAATTTGCAATTCGCAAATCAGTCAGTCACGAGCTCTCCGATTGATTAGAATTTAGATTATGATTTAGTCACGCTAAATCGTTTCGCGGTATTCCTATTATTCGCACTTTAAACTTTGTATTTGCTCCTCGAGGCACTCTGTCGTGGATTCCACGAACATTTTATTCATAACTTCATATGCCTGCTCCATGAGCTTTGGAAGATCATCTTTGGTCATGCCCGCGGTAGGAATGGACGGTAGAACAGTAATGTAACTACTTCCTGAAATGTAAAACCATCTCTCTTTAGACCTCTTTTTTTCACATACATGAAAATATAATTTATATACAAGAAAAAAGCCCACAGAGGCTTACACATACATGGTCAATTCCTTTATTATTTAATTAGCAGCTTAAAATATAGCTAATCTCGTTATTTACCTGAATGGAATCTTTTTAATTTGCTATCCAGAAAGTAGTACTTTGACACGACAACAGGTTGAATCGGCATTTGAGATTCAATCGCGACATGGAAAGCGCCTTTTTTGAAGGGAAGCAATGAATTACCCGAATGTCGATGTCCCTCGGGAAATAGAAGAAGCCTCCGCTAGAAGGATCAATCGAAAGTGTTAAACTTCTGTATAAAATTAGTATTATCACTCTGTTTTTATTTTCTTACTATTCTGTTCGAAGTATATCGATTTATTTAAAACTCACGGTAATTTAAATCTTTCCTGTTAAAATATTTTCAAACGCTGCCTTAATATACATTTTAAAATAGAGATACTTCTTAATGTTGTTAGTTTTTAATGTTACTTTAAATCTCTACACTGTCAATGATATAGAAAGTATTACGTAAAGTCACCTTCGCTAGACGAATCGATTCCGCTGTAGCATTAATAATCTGGCATGATTCTCCTTTCTTTTTTCTGTCGATAAACAGCGTTCCCCAAAGCCAGCTTGCGAGACCGAATGGTCCAAGGTACAAAATCTCCTTCTTCGAAATAACAGTGCAGTTGTCCATCGCTAACCACAATTCACCTAAAACTGTACGGCCAATTTTATTGTGCCTACGCGGCGTTTCCTGATAAAGTCTACCTTTTTATTCGCGTATTATTTCACTAAGTTTGTTCAGAGCATTTTTCTGTGGACCGGAATTTTCTAACAAAGTAACTACCTCATGAGCCAAGTTTCATGAAAATTGATCAAGCAAGGCATAACCAAACAAAAACATGCCGATCCGAAAGGGTTAATTTAACGAACTCATAGCAATAATTGATAGTTACCGCAAAGATCTAACGAACTCTGATGATTGATGAGCACCACGCAGCCAGAGTCCTTCACGATGTTCTCCTTGCCGCGAAAACGGAAATTCATCCCGATGATCTTCGCTATTGTTACCACACATCTGGCCGGCATTCTGCAAGGTTTTCATTTATATTTTAATAAAACACGAAAATTTGCCTTCCATCCGTAAATGCGGGAACTTACAGCGCGTTTTTCCAGCTGCCGATTCGATGTAGCATGAACGGTATCCATAATCCCGCGGCTAACGCGCTCGCTACTATGAAGAAGATGAATTTCGCTCGATACCTCACACGCTCGCTTAAGGCACATAGCATCACAAAGAGAAATATTAGAGCGATGCCGCTCGTCGAATAAATGCCGCATAGTACTCTGAAATCGTACAAGATTAATTACACCGATTGTATTTATTCTATTAATTCTATATTGAGAATAAGAAGATCGAAGGATAAAATCGTACGAAAATTAACAAAATTGGAATTTGCTTCCAATTAACTTCGTCAAGCTTAGAATTATTTACGATTAAAATAATTTAAAAAAAATGAATGAGATTATTTATCATAATAATATGTTTCTGTTACGTGAGAAGAAGCTGAGAAAATGAACTTTTAATTAATTTTTAATTGAATACAACATATTTGCATTTTTTACAATCTAAAGAGCATCGTAGAAAGAGAGAGAGAGAGAGAAACGATTAGAGAATTAATATTTAAAATAATTTATTTCTTATATTGTAAAAAAGATAATTTATTTTTTAAAAATTTCCCTCGAAAGAATAACGTTCTATGTATATGTGTATAATAATTATTAATAATTCATGTGCATCATTGCGCACTTATGCTAAAATTTCGGTCTTCATGGTTTAATAAAAGTGGTTTATAAAAAGTTTCTCTCTCTCTCTCACTCACTCACTCACTCACTCACTCACTCAACAGCTGATCAAAAGATTTTAGCGGTTCTAATGTTAAAGTAAGACGATACACGTGAAGTCATTTGATGCTTCTTTGAGTATCTCGTTTGCAAGCTCGAGTTACGTGATTACTATTATTCTACATGACTTCTTTTCAATTTCTCCACAATAAATCACAAATTGTTTGCAAATAACCGTTTCGTGTATGATCATAATAGATAATCGAGGCTCATTATATTATGTAAGAGCTTCTTCATATCTATCTATTTCTAAAAAATACTATATGTAACATGAATTACATATATAACGTCAAAATAAAAAAATAATTTACAAGTTACATAAAAAAATAACTTCATTTGAATAATAAACTAAATTGAAAATATAATAAGATATTCAAATTAATAACTAAAAATAATTACTCTCTAAATCTGAATCAGTCGATAATCACTGATCAACGTTTTAATGTTTATTCATTGAATGTCTCAAGTACGCCAATATAGCAAATATTCAATATGCACATGCATTGACTGCGTTTCATATTAATTTCACTTTTTTTGTGCTTACAGCCTTCGGAAATCCTCATTGTTTATCAATTATTAAGTAAGAACAAATCATGCTCACAGCGCGCAAGCAGTAAAGTAAAGCGCGGACATTGTCTCTTAAAAATCATTATAAATAAATAAAAATCACTAATAAATAAGTGAATAATGCTATAATCAATGACAAATCAGTGAACACTTCGCTGTTCTCGCTAATTACACAGCGGATTCGGCTGTTTCACTTATTCATTAGCGATGCAAGGTGTTATATACTGATTCAATCAGTGACTTTTCCAAAGATTTAGAGAGTGTAGTAATAAGAAAGTTATATTATATTGTAGAATGTAATGTACATACATTAATATGATTTAGATATAAGTGAGGCGCATATATACACTAAGGCGAGACAATAATTAATATGATTTGCAACTTGCAATTAACACTAATTTAAAATCGAAGACTATTTTTAATTCATGTGAGTGAATTTATTATCATTGATTAAACGCGCGATAAGAACACATAGTAACGGTTCAATACATCCAAACAGGTTTAAAGTTCAATTCTCAAATTCTGAAATTCATTATCGGACATAACTGTCAAGAGAGCGACGTAATTTTCAAGTATATATCATTGTCAAGAGATCGGCGTAATTTTTAATTATATATCACGCGTGTGGTGAATCATGCAGACTCAAAGTTACACCGAACTTCGCACTTTGCATCTTCATATTTTTAACTTTTTACTTTAAGAAATAAGTATGAGCGAATAATGTTATATGTGTATATATATCTATTCATAGATTGTGAGTAAACAAATGACATTTAGAAATCAAATTTAATTGTAAAAGTACAATCGTGGACATATCGGTTGCGACACTTTTTTTTAAATAGATCTCGAAACATACTAATATTTTGCAAATGCGAAAACAAGTTAAATTAGTTTTATGCATTTGAGCAGGTATTTTTCAATATACAGACGGTATACAATATACAACTCAATATAAATAGCTAGATAGCCTAACTTTTTCTTTTTAAATCAAGGAAAGTAAGTTTTTCATTGAATCATAGTTTGAAAACATCGAAAAAATTAATAGAACGTGATAAGATCGCGCGCAAAGAAACTGCTGACTACAGCTGATAAATTTTAAACCGATTCTATTAAATTAAATCGTCGTAAAGATTTATTAACATCTATTTATTTCATTTAAAAAAATAAAACTCCTCGTTTTTTAACGTTATATAATTCGTTCTTAAATCATCGTTATAGATATCTAATAAAAGTTATGTAAATGCAAAATAAATTAATTAGAGTATGAATATGGAAAATATGATAAAATCTTATAGTATAAAATAAGATTTCTCTGACTCAAGGCATCAAAAGGAAAATTAAATATCTATATGTAATAGACGAATTTGATTTTACAATGAAATGCATGGAAATATTTTCCTCCAGTTTTTAATGAGCTTTTAATGTGTTATATTCTAAACCAAAAATAAGGGACACATATTCGTTATATATGTTCATACACATTTTTAGAGAATAGAGAACGACTCTTTGAAAAAATATTTTTCAGTTATTTTCTTTCAAAGCGGAAATTCAATCAGGAATTTAATCTTGTCATATATTATATTGATTTATTGTTAGTATTGTTACACATTGAATTTATTATATATTGAAGTGCTATTGTTCTAGTTTCTAGTTCTACATAAATGTATAATTATGAACAATAAAAATTTTTTATCATTTGTAATTATAATTTATACTAACGGAAAATGTCATCGAAATATATGTTTTTGTTTTTTTCCATCGTCCTTACGGGAAAATGTGGACAGAACGTGTATTTTTAAAATCGTTTAAAAATTTTATTTAAAAAATTCTTTTCTATCTTTTATAACATATTTCGATGTTATTCGCTTCGAAAGGAAAGAGCTGATTTTTTTCAAAAGGGATGTTTTATTCTTTAAAAGTGCGTATGATCACGTATACAAAAATACGTGTCCTTTTTTAGGTCTAAAATACAACGTATTAAAAACTCATTAAATTCGCATGGAAATACTTCCGTGTATTTTTAACTATACAATTTACACATATCTACTGTTACAAAATTTTAATAGAATGCCCATTCGTTAATGTTATCGGTCCATTGTTCCAAGGCAAGAAGATGAGCGCTTTGTGATAACGAGCGATGACGTTGTGTTTTCTCGGTCCTTATGCGATAACGTCGACAAATTGTTTCTTTTTCTGTGCATGTGCAGATAATCGAAGTCCACCGAGAGTCGATCTCGCGAAATGTTTACTGCGAATTTTGTCAGCATGTTGACAAAACGCAAGTAGAAATATCAGCGGATTTATGTTAATGAAATATAACGGCGGAAATCAAGCAAATCAGGTCGCGAGATTTGATGTATTACAAATTGATGATAGAAACTGAAAAGAGCCTATGTTTGTGAATTCTGCCGTCAATATTGTGTTTTATATTTGCAAATTCTAATTTTTAAAAATCCGCTGACGTTTGCTTACTGAATGACAAATAAATATGCGCATTTTATTCATGTATTGAATTTTTTATCACGCAAAGTCAAACTATATAAAATAACCGAACCTCTGTATTTCAGAATATCTTTTTATTTTTTTTAATGTCCAATGAAATTGCTGTTTCTCGATTTATACAATATTATATTAATATATTTGAAGATATCTCGAATAAATATTTATTAAAATTATTACTTAGCCATTGCATATATCTGTTCCATAAAAACTGACTTTTTTAACTAAATCAATATAATTTTATGCACTGACGTTAAACCGTTAGCGTCATTATAATTTTAAATTTTTCGTTTTTTATTTCGAAATTGGTATTTTTTATTACGTATCTTAGATTTTATGTGTCTCAATTGTCTAAATTGTGAAACATTTTTTTTGTATTCAAATGAAATTTGAAAGCTTTCTCGTCTTTCCGCATTTCCAATTATTATCATTAAAACCGAGAGCAAGACGGAAATGTCATTGATACTGATAAAACGAAAACAAAGATATCATCTTGGATCATCCGATCGCGCCTGACCAGAGGTCAGAATTCTTCTTGAACTGTTACTCGTGTCCTTTACTCTTCCAGCTGATAAGCGAGTCAATTCGTTCGTTAAAGGTTAAACGATTTTATTCAGTAAGTTCAAGCGTGATAGGTGTTGAAGATAATATTTCGAATAGTTGAATAGAGATAACATCGCGAGACGCACACCACCCTAACTTGTCCGGTCGATTGACTTACATTTTCTTTATTGGGCTCGTATAATGACATCGAAGCGACTTAATATTTACATATTATATCAATTTATTATCGCTCGTTCGAGGAAAATTAAATGGACGAAGAGAGCCCTTAGGATAATAATTGGCCCTTCTATATTTCGTATGACATACTGGTTGCCTCGCAACGGACGTCTCATTTCGTAAATTGTCGTATTTACGGTGCGAAATGTGTGTGCAGAGCGGCGAAGTACTTTACGGCTTTATACTGCGTGCGAAGACGTACTTATACCCGCGCGGGAATGAGCATTAGGTATAGTCCGATCGAAATTCAAGGAGCATAGTCCGATCGAAATTCTATACATAATTGAGATAAGTGGTTACGTTCGCGCGGAGATAATACAAGGATAACAAAGTTAACATCGCGATAAGCATCGATAACGGCTACGCGCAAATATTTATTTTGATATACTAGATATCAAGTAGGAGAATTCTCAGAATGTTTTTCCGTATTGTGACTCACATATCTCTCCCAGTAAACGAAAATGGATTGAAATATTCTAAACCATGGATTGAAATGGATTGGCCTTTATAAAAATGCATTCATTTCCACGAAGACCAATCCATTTCAATTTATTTTAATCCATGATTTGAAATTTCAATTCATTTCCGTTTAGTGGGATGTCACTGTTACACACATATATCACGGTTCATGGGCTAAACTAACAAATGTTTTGACAGATAACGACGTAATTGAAATATAAATAGAATTATTTTCGCAAGAGTCTACACGAATTCCGCAATAAACTAACTCGAAGCAAAATCGTAATTATATCATAAGGTTATCTGTTTTCCATTATAATGTACGTTGATGAATAAAAATTTACCTAATTAGCATTTTAAATGACCCGTGTAAAAATGCATCTGCACTATAAACAATAGTGATAAATGCAGTAACTTATGCATTGAACATTTCGCGCATTAACATTCTGCTTAAGTTTTTCTGTGTGCCATGACTTTAATGCTAAAACGAGCGTCTCATGAAATTGCACCTTAATAGCCAAGATGATGAATAAAATAAAATCAGTATGTAGAAAAATGTTTATAGTAAATTAACAAAATTATTCGTGTTTGCATTTTACGGTTGTGTTATGTATACGTGTATATGACACACAGCGAATGTTATTTTAAATTGAGAAAATTTATATATACATATATCATATATAAAAGATTTTGTGAATTATCCGTGCTTTGATAGGCTTAAATTTAATTTTAAATATTTATATCTATAATTAATAATTATTAAATAAAATAATTAGACAATTAATTATACTTAATATAATCATATTCTGTCTGTAATATCTATAAATCTATCTAATCTAAAAAATATTGTATAAGGCACAGAGTAAATTATAAAATGACAAATCACTTTAAAATTATAACGTTTCTTAAGTTTTGCGATTAAAATAAATGGAAGTAAAGCTATTGTAATATTAAATATATATATTACAATAAGCAAAATATTATTTCACATTAACATACAAGCCTTAAATCATTTAGATGCAAACGTTTTAAAGAAGATTAAATTTGTTTCTTTTGTGTTTTTGATAAAAATTCCATGTAAAAAAATAGTTAAAATTGCTTAAATTAAATTTGAAATATGTTCACGTTAAAGATTTAAATTATTTAAATTTTCATAAATAAAATTTTTTTTTCTTACGAGCGAACCGCTTTTAAATAAATTAAACAATTTTTTGTAATTCTAAATTTATAATTTTTATAGAAACGTACGTATATTCATATATTATTTATATAAAGTCATATAAATTATTGCAATATGCATGTACGTATATTGCATGTGTTTCTCGAAGAGAAAAGTTATTGTAATTAATTAAAAAATAAAATCCAAACGATAAGTTTTTTAATTAAAAAAGAAATAAATTATGTATTCATAGTCAATAATTAGATTAAAATACCATTACCACATTAATGAATTTTAATTATGTGGACATACACTGTCGCGTACGTGATTCGTCGCATAAAAATAAACAATTTCAATCAAATACTGGCATTGTAGTTCGCACTGTCAACACAAACGACAAATTCCGTCGCCATCGAATTTCACTTTCGTTCGACTCGCGCGATCCGTCTTATTTTTTTCTTTTTATTGAATGAACGTCAATAACGTGATCGCGTTATCAATAATCCCTGATAATAAATGATCGGAACGATTTTATTTTCAACGTGGAGTCGCGTGAGATTTAACGGGCCGGAGAGGAGCATATATAGTCGCGCAAATTATTACACGTTACTCACGTCTTGAACATGACGTTATTCACTCAGGCACGTAGCATCCGCCGCGACTGATCAGCGACAACTGTCAAACGCAACAATCGTCGGCCGCGACACAGACGATACTTGCCGTGGGCACGTGGCGCGCGAATATCGAACGGCACGTCGGCGTGCCTCGTCAATCCTCGACGCCTCTCGTCGTCTCTTCGAAAAGCGCCGCGAACGATTTACCGATTGCGCCAGCAACTATTTACTGATTATTTGTACAATAACAGGCTTAAGAAAAAAAGTGAAGCGTTAATTGTCATGCGAATTTTCAGCGCACTTTTTAGTTACGGAACTACTTCATCGAAGTTTACGTTATACGAAGATTATACGTAATTGCAATTATTGATAAAACATGTAAAATCTGTGCAAATCAATGCAATATTGTGATAATTGCAACGATTATTGCTTGGATTCGACTTCCTTCCTTCCAAGAATCTCGATAATTTCTATATATTTTGTTTCTGTTTTATGCAACGGTTATTTCCCCTCAAAGGTGAATTCTCTTTTTGCGCTGTTCTCCCACTTTTCAAAATCTGCCATATATATGAACAGAACCAATTAGAAAGAAAGAGAGAAAACAAAAGATCAGAAGAAGAAAAAAGAAGGAAAAATAAGGGGAGAGTAAAATTTCCTTTTTATTTATTTTATTAATGGCATTATTGCAGGAACAACTAGAAGTGGAAAATAAAAAAACATCTTATTGTTAGATCACGCCGCACAGAGGAAATACCATAGGATAAAGATAATCAACCGTAATTTGCGAAGGACACGAATTTCAATCTAATGATGCGTTCATCATCCCTTATTTTGTCTGATAATTTAACCCTTATGCCAAACGAAAGTGTCATATAAAACTGTCGCATGCTATTAATTAAGTTTAAAGTTTAAATTCTCGAAAGAGAAAAATATGATCATATATGCGTATTACGCGCCGCTTAATCTAAGAGATTTGCTATCGCTGCAGAATTTTTAAAAATTAATATTTTTTTTCTTTAAAACAATTCTCTAATAAATAATGCATTATATCATACTCTTGAAAATATATAAAATTAAATTTATATATCTAATATATTTTATTGCAATTGCAATACTCGATTGACGATATTATTTATAATATGGATTGTGCGTCGTGAATTTAATAATAGCAAATCTGAACCTCGCTTACCGTCGTCCAATGTCCATTTAAATAGCGATTTAAATGGATAGTATAGTATATGGACCGTATAGTATATGAGTGTAGAATGTAGAGCCATCCCGGCATTCTTGACCATGATATCCACACATCGCACACACCATATATGTATACATATACGTATCACATTCACATACACTGACATACCAGGTGCGCGCACAAGTGCGGTGCCGCCGCTGTGTTCGTATATAGCTGTGCATCTCGAGGTGCTTCCTGCCGCTGCACTATCCCAGTATCGTCTCGGATTCGTCTCCCCGATGGCGTCCCCCGAGTCGAAATCGCCCGAGCAGTCCGAGAAAAATCGGAAATACGACCGCCAGTTGAGGTATGGCTCATCACCAGCTACATATGATTTTGAGGTTATGACTGACAACATCTATAATAACTTACCTACCTGTAATCTTTTTAATAGAGTACTCTGTCTCACATTGTTTTTTAACTTCAGTTACTTTCTTCTCCAAAGTTGAGATTTTCCTTTCTCACGCGAGATAATAAGATTATTACAATTTATTTGATCTTTGTTCCCTGCAGATTGTGGGGCGACCATGGCCAAGCATCTCTGGAGGCTGCTCATGTCTGTGTCATAAACGCCACCGGGCTCGGCACGGAGGTACTGAAATCGCTAGTGCTTCCTGGTGTAGGAGCGTTCACCATAGTCGACGGCAAGAAGATCACCGAGGAGGACATCGAGACCAAGTATGTACACAACATTCTCTTTCTGGCAGTATCTCAAGACGCAGCGCGATGCATTAAATGGATTTGACTTAGCTTTTTTCTAGAGGCCGATAGCGTCGGAAAGTCCAGAGCGCAAGTGGCCACGCAAATGCTCTTGGAGATGAATCCAGACGTGACTGGCGATTACATTGACGAAGAGCCTGAACAGATTTTATCTAACAGTCCAGATTTTTTCAATAGCTTCACCGTGGTTGTGGCGACCGCGCTGACCGAAAAGTAAGAATAAGATTGCAGATATAATGTACAATGAAACCGTTATTTGAACAAAAAACCAACTTTGGAGAAGAAAATAACTAAAGTTAAAGGATTTGTTTTTTATTGCTGTATTATAGACTACATTAGAACTTTTCGTCTCGTTTTTTGCCAAATTTCAAACGTATACTTATTTCACTTTAAGTACAAAAAAGTGTTAGGCTACCAGCTATTTAAAAAAAAACAAATTTTTACGTATTTTTTAAGTATTTCTGCGTTAAGATAAATATAATAATAAATGCGTTCTCTTGGGAATATTTTCAGAACGTTGATTCTTCTGTCGAAAAGACTTTGGGAACTGAATATTCCTCTGATAGTATGTAAGAGCCTAGGCTTTATCGCGTACATGCGAATTCAAATAATGGAGCATACGGTTGTGGAAACCCATCCGGATAACGAAACGCCAGATTTACGCCTGGACAGGCCATTCGATAGCCTGAAGAAGCACATAGATTCCATAAATCTAGACGAGATGAGCTTCAAAGACCATTGCCACGTACCGTATCTAGTTATCTTGTACAAATACTTAGAAAAGTGGTTCTCGGTACAAGGCGCCTTACCGAAAACCTACAAAGAGAAGCTACTGCTCAGGGAAATGATAAAGAACGGCATGAGACGCGACGAGCACGATTCGTCCAATAGCGAGGAAAATTTCGAGGAAGCTATGAAGGCTGTAAATAAGTGTGTAAGAGTGAGCGATATCCCCGATAGCGTTATAAATATTCTAAACGACGATCGTTGCGTTAATTTAACGGCGAAGGTATCGATGAGATATTTCTATGATTTATATATGATCTATAATTTGCCGTTTGAAAACATGTGCGTTCAAACCGACCGGTATATTTTAGAGCAGCTCCTTCTGGATTATCGCGAAAGCGGTGCGTGACTTCATCGATAACGAGGGGAGAGGATTGCTACCGCTCAAGGGTACTCTACCCGACATGACTGCGGACACCGAGAAATACGTTGCACTCCAACAAATGTATAATAATATTGACCCTGAAATGACAGTTATATAGGACGATGATGCACGATAAAGTAGTTCAGTCTTCTGTGTTCAATGCAAATAAGAGTGTTTCATTAGTAAGTTCTATTATCAAAAATATAAACAAATGTCACGTTACATTTAAATAGTTACTTAATTTTGTTCACTACTTTAATTAACATAGTCGTAGTAATAATATTATATAGAAAAGAATATTGAAAATTTTTTTTAAATATTGACGTACACTTAAGATTGCAGTACTTTTTCGTGCATTACTTTTTAATCTGTTATTGTAAATTAATATGCGTTATAATCGAATCTATTTTAGTTACCATAAACAAGCGGCAGCAGATGCGGAAGCCGTGTGGAGGCGCACTTTGCAATTACTACGTCAATTGGGAAGATCGTCAGATTCGATTTTGGAAAAGGATGTTAAGCTATTTTGCAGACACGTCGCTAACATTCACGTAGAAAAAGGAAGCTGTATCGCGGACGAGTACGATCCCAAGGTCTTCGATTCCAATATTATAGGTAATTATCTTTAAAAATACATAAAATCATAATTTACAATTAATTTATGTATAATTCATAGTCGAGTTCAAACAAGTTATGTCTCTATAGTAATAACAAGAATTTAATTATAACTACGATATAATTATGATATAACAAGGAAGAATTACAATTTCAACTATTTTTATATAATTCTTTCTTGCAATTAATAGTTGCTAGTAAAGTGTATGCTGCTCCTAACGACTCTCCGCAATTTTTTACAGTTCAAAATTTAGAGAATCCAGAGAGTATGATGATTTACTATGTCATGCTCCGGGGAGTGGATAAATTCCAGGCGGAGTATAATTCGTATCCTGGCGAATTTGACGACCAGGTGGAACCCGACATCGTGAAGCTTAAGGTACTGCCTTTTTTTTGTACATTTATAACGTTATTCAATTCGCATTACAATTTGTTCTGTAATCGAATCGTTATCACAGGCGTGCCTGACGAAACTGTTGAGCGAATGGGGGTGTGGCCCGTTAGCCAAGGACGATTACGTGCACGAGCTTTGCCGATTCGGTGGCGCGGAATTGCACTCCGTCTCGGCATATCTCGGCGCGCTTGCGGCCCATGAAACCATCAAGCTCATCACGAAGCAGTATAAACCGATTCACAATACCTTCATCCACGACGCCGTCACATCGAACTCCGGAACGTTTTTCTTTTAAAAATCGTGAACTGTGTTAATGTGAAAAAAAATCCATGCTATAATTAATGTAACGATACCATCGTATAGCATATTAAATTCTTTTTAAGTTCTCCAATTATTTCGAATTAAGACGGGTGAGCTTTGCGAATGTTAACGTTGTTCATCTCTGTTATCCCCTTCATATGATTCTAAAAACAATTTCATACATAAAATACAACGCCGAAAGAGAAAAATGTATGTAACAAAATAGGAACGAATCTAAAAATTATTGTACATTTGAAGAACATAAAGCATCTTTTATAATCGCAGTACTATCTAGTTTTTTTCAATCTCGTGTCTCTCAGAAAGAAAACTAATCTTTTTCTTTCACATATTAAGCACACATATTAAGAAATCGGGATAATTAAATTTAATTAAATTTAAAGACCTTGCATTTTTTATAATTTAGTGATCATTATAATTGATCGCAATATGAAAATTCTTAAATAAACAATTTAGTTAAAATTCTAATAAATTTTATTAATAACAATAACAATGAAGCAGTAATTTATTTTGCAACATCATATTTGTGTGTATCCTATTATCAATTTATAATACGATATACAATTATTATATAGTAATATTTAATTCTACAAAACAAGAAAGGTACATTTTTTTATTGCAACGTATATAAAAATAAATTAGTGCCCAGTTTGAAACTCAAAAATGAAGAGCATTGATAGGTAAAGCATTGATGTTTTAATATTCTAGCAATCATTAATAATAAAATTGTTAAATATCTCGCGCCTATTTAAACGATCACGTTTCAGAGCTCGCGATTGTCTTTGTTAATTGAGAATAAGATTGTTAAGTTTCTTGCGTCCATTTAAACGACCATTTTCCGGGGCAAGCGAACGTTGTTATTAATTAATAATACATTGTTATATTTATAGTGTCAAACTGAACTTTATTTAAGTTGCCACTGCTCCTATTTAATAAATAGTTATTTTTAAATAAAGCAATGAAATTTAACTCAAGTTATGAATACCCATGCATTTGAACTGTTTTAAATTATTGAACTCCATTGTTTTATTAAAAATAACTATTAGGTAAGAACAGTGGTGACTTAAATAAGTTTCAGTTTGACATTATAGATTTAACTGTAACTTAAAATAATTTAAATTAAATCTTATTTGTTATTCTATTTATATATATCAAAGAATACTTAAAATTTTTACCTATTCTACCTTGCTAATCTTTAACCAATCACAGCTTTCTAGGCAATATAATTAATACTAATTGTGGCGACGCTGCCGCACCGCACTAGTGCACACGGTATGCACGCGCCATTGATACGGCGGACGCCTTTATGGCTGCCCGTCGTACAGTGCGCTTTCTATATACATACGCATAACAATATATATTAAAAACGGAGACGAACGAATACAAAGTACTGCAATGATTAATAAAAATAAGTGAAAAAAAAAATTCTTACATATTTTATTGTATGTACATATAAACACGTTCGTTTTTTATATTTTACTTTGAGCTTGCGTTTTTATTGAATTTTAAATTCTTAAATTGAAAATATACATTGTTCGTAAGAAAATTCTAAGTTTATAATTAAGTAATATAATATAATAAATTAAAAAAAGTGCCAGTATAAAATTGCATTTGAAAAGATTTATACTTTTAGGCTTCCATCAAGAAATATCTAAGATAACATTATTATTATACAAGTATTACACATATTGCAGTTATATTTTGTATGTATATGTACATACATACACACATAGCACGAAATAGAACCAAACAATATACATGACACGAAACACAGTCGAAGACTATGTTACTCGCCGTAAAACATTAACATAATATATATTTCATTGACCTTTTTAATCACAGTCAAATTTTTATCGCAAGAATATTATAATTTTTTAACAGTATCATTTTTCGATATTTTTGAAGTGTTATATTTAATTATCTACACGCTTATTAACTGTTTCGTAATTATCGCAGCTGTGCAGATTAAATTATGAAATATCGACATAGGCATATCCGGCAAGGGAAAATCGTCGCAAGGTATCCAAACTCGCGTGCCGTTGTCCGTAATTTTTAAACACGCCGGCTGCGAAAATACTATTCCGCTCGGAATACCGAAACTATCTGTAATAAAAATATCATAGTTGAAGATTTTACTTTTTAATCTAAATAAATATTTATTTAAAAAATATGAAGATTGTATATTTAAAAAAGTTTTTCATTGCGCTTCCTAGCACATAATTTTTATTTTTCTAAAATATATATTTTATACGGTTTAAATTAAAATAACTCTGATAAAAAAATCCTCTGCATGCAGTAATTAATAACATCTCGCTACAATACTTTTAAAAATTTTTTCAAAAAGTTCATAAATTTTTACATTTACATATAAAGAATCCTGAGAAAATATTGTAAACTTATTCAGATTTTATAAGTTTTCGCAAGATGTTATTAATTACTGCATGCAAAGGATTTATATATATATATATATATATAAATTCTGAAAAAAATATATAGAGAATTCTGAAAAATTTTCATCAGGGAAAATAGTCAACAATGCAAATCTTAACTTTCACTCCAATTTTTTAAATAAAATATATTGTTTACCATCGGATGAAATTCCTATAGCTATAATTTCATCGCCGATACTTTCTTTGTACCACAACTTTAATAGATCACATATAGCCTTGCACTTTTGCGAATTCTCTCTTCGTGAATTCACTCGAGTGGCCTAAGATATGTTTAAAGTTCAGATATTTTAGCAAAAAAAAAACAATTAGAACAAATATATATATATATATATATATATATATATCAGTAAAATGTCAATAAATGTCTGAGTTACCCTACGCCGTAGATAATCCTCGTACAGATTTTTATTATGTTCAGAGGAACAAAACCACCTTAACTCAGCTTGCTTGACTCTTGATGAAGTCGTGCTTCTCTTTGCTTCTAAAGTCTGCGGACTATATACATCACACTTTTGAACCATATGGCACACATCTACAAACTCACTGATACCTATGATTTGCAGTAACACGTTCAATGTATCTCGCATATCTCCGTATTATCTAAACGGTTCAAATACATAATCGAATATTTCACCGACCCAGAAATCCCCATACCGGGGGACAACCGAAATTCCACTGATCCATGCCGAGAGATACCGTGATATCGCACATTACTTCTAATCCATAGTGAGCGCTAACGACAACGATATTAGTTTCAGGTAGCTTTACGAGACTCCGTAATATGGTAGCACAGAGGCACGTTGGACCCGTAGAGCAGAATATGATCTTAATGTGACACGGAGCGTACTCGTTGATTTGCTGTGACAATGTCTTCATGCGCTCATAAATCCTCTGATACCAAATTTCGTGTTCCTCATACTCTTCCCTTTAAATTATTTTTGTATCTCAGGTCACCAAAGAATGAAGCATATTTTACCTTATTTCTAAATCTCAATGTCATGCATTTTTAGAGTATCCTTTGTGATCTTCCGTACCTCGTTAGATCCTCGAGAAACATTAATAATATATCACAATCGCGTAATCCACTCGATATATCTTGTACGACCATTGTTGCATTTAAATCTTCATTGACATTCTTTATGTCCTTCACCATCCTTTCGAGCTCAGAAAAATTTTCTAATTCATCGTACAAACTAAGCACAATTCCGCGTGACAAACGTAACTCCTTTATTGTCATTAATTGTGGAATCAAGTCTAAGCATAACGATCTACCGGCACCTACGATAGTCACACGACGATATTCGTTCCATACTTCTGAACAGCCAATTTTTTTCTGCTCTACTTCATGTGCCTGCGTAACGAGAACACAAAAAAATATCAGAAAATATAATTGTTAATCGTATTATGTCTCTTCCTTCATTTCGCTTACGCGCAATAAATCCGTCTTTAACACTTTCAATTCCTCTCTCGTAAGATCGAAATGTATATTGTAATATTCAAGCAAGAGTCTGCGAAACTCGTCAGCATCACCTATGTAAGTGACCTTAGTGCCACTTGTTCCGTATTGCTTCCAGATTAGTGGAGGTTTCGTATGTTCCCATCCGTGCAATTTGCAAACTGCACGAACCCAAGCCTGGAATTAACTGGAGTTTAAACACAATATACTATTTATCGATAAAAAGTCAAATTGAAGGCAGTCTTTGAACCTCCCATTCGGTGGCGTCCTTGTAAATTTTTTTGAAATGGAAATTTGGCAGTAACCTGGAAAGATTTATAGCGATAAAACACGCGTAGTGAAATGATAAATTATCCGCAGTTCCTGCTATCACTATGAAACATTTGTTCGACATTTTTGACAGTTAAAAATTGACATATTTCATATATGTTACATTCACGCAGATAACTACATTCTACACAAGACAGTTGAAACAAAAAAATAGCATTTAAAAATGAATTCAAATGATTTATTCATATATAAATTTACAATGTACTTGTATTTTAATTTTATTACCATACTAATAGGAATAAAAGAATATTTAGCAATCGAAATGACTGAGAGATCAGTAATATAGACTTAGAAAGCACATAAATCGTACGTTATGCAAATATAAACTATACTGTTATACAAATATAAACTATACTTTATGTAGTATTTCTTCTTTTTTTTTATTGATGCTCTGGAGTAACTTAATGACTTATCAATTAGTGCTCTAACAACATTTGTCAATACAAAAATATATATCAATTAGAGAAAATAAATTATTATAATACTAGCTGATCTTAAATATCCACTCTCACGGAAAAAAATTTTTAAATTATAATATTAAAATGATCCTTATAGTTATCACTACAGATTTTCGTCATCAGATATATCGGATACTTCGGGAGTAACTAAGTTGGGAAATAAAAGTTTCTTGTGTTCTTCATCAAGAGTTTTATCGAGAGTAAACTTCGAGATATCTGGCATGACCAAGGTTTCTAAATATAGAAAAAACAAATAGTTTATAAGCATACTTAATAAATGTCATATTAATACTATTCTTAATACCTGACACAAATACATTCTCTTCACAAGGCTTTATGTTCTCTTTTCCCTTGGAGAGTAAATCTCTAAATTCTTTTTCTGCAGTCTCAATATATCCGTAATCTGGATGAAAAATTAATTTGTAAAAAACTATTTCATAATATAGAATATTCTTACTAGCACAGTTAAGTTACAAACTGTCAACCTTAAATAAAAATAATTATCCACATACCAAAATCATGTTGACTGTCGTGCCAATGAACCAATTTTTCTGGTTTGGGGAGCCTGTTGATATTCTTTTTGGGCAGTAATGGCTTCTTAAAAACACCGTCGTTCAATTGCTTTTTTGTACATTTATTAATTGTAGTATCCTCCTTGAGAGCACAGCCTTTAACCTTTGGTGACTGTGTAATCATCTTCTATAAAAAAAAAAGATAATTTCCAACAAACAAAAACTAAATATCTAGTCTCCTAAAGATTCTTTAAGATTAAAAAAAAATTCTATTATAAATTGTATATATAATATATATTATGTTTTTAATGTATGAAAATGTACTGAAAATACATTAGTAAATATAAGTTTTTATTACCTTTACAAATTCCTTTCCTGGAGATATTGGACGTCCATTACTATCTATTTGTGTTACTTTTAGCTTTAAACAATCCTGTTCCTTATCGTGCATACTTTTCTTGGCTGAATGTATGCTGGATAAATTCATATCAGAGTTAGATCTTATCGATAGTCCCTTCGGTTTTGCGCCTCCCATCGTCTTGAGGGAATTTAATTTAATCTCGTGAGATGTTTTAGATCGTGCAATGGGCTTTATCTGACCTAAAAGATAAGTTACTACATTACACACATTTTTTTCTACATTTATTCCAACTTATTTATGTTTCCTATCCAATCTATTTTTTATGTGTTACATTAAAACATCTTTCTTATTTAAATCAAGATTGAATAATTGCTCAATTTGAAATGTTCCTTAATCATCTATAATTATTCATAATTCTCTTCGTATACAAATCATGCCAAAAAGATCCATATATGTATAATATTTTATATCAAAGATTCATCTAATTTACTTAAAATTTATATGTCAAAAATATAAATATATGCTAGAGGAACAATATACATATTTTGCGACGTAAAAAAATTGTAATTCTAGAAACGAATATAACGCTCACCTCCGTCAGACTCCAGTTCACCCAATAAGTTGAATATGCTGGACATTTTGTGATTTTCTGCGTCAAATATCTACAATCAGTCCCTCGTGATTTTCACTATCAATCTCTTTCAGTTATTTTGTAGATTCGCAAAATTCTCCTCTCAACCTCTAATCGACGTGTAAGTGCGAAGTAATTCGTAACCTTACCGGTTTGTCCGACGTTTGAAAACAAAAACAACCGTTCATCACCGCATGCGTACCAGCAGTGAGAAGCGTGAGAGAGTGAGAGAGGCCACGCCAGCTTTTTGGGTAGCCGACAATTCTCCTCCGTACACTAGCGCCCCACATCCGTTTTCAAAAAAGGAACTACGTACCATGTCTATCTTATATCATTGTCAATCAAATCATAGCATTAGAACGCGGTTCGTGTCCGTGCTAATAGTGTCTTATATATGCCACATCCTTCTTTCTTTTACTTTCTATTTCTCACAAAACTTCATATTAATTACATAAATTAATTATAAATATTTTTTAAATTAAAGATTTTAATACAAGTACATATTAAATGTTACATGTTAAAGCTATAGTTTAATTTAAAGTATTTAAACTGTGTATACATTGTACAAAAAAATCGATTTTAATATTTTAATTATTTTGTTCAAGACAAAAATAATGAATAAGGAGCAAAATGGATAAAACACAAATGTTTACGCAACTGAATTTGTAGCATTCGGAAATGATCCATTAGCGATAATGAACACGAGATAAACGCATTTTCTTTTTGGACTGAAAAACAAATTGCAATTGAATTGGGTTCATTAATTGGGCGAAAGGACTGCTACAGAAAAACAATCGTTTTAAACATATCTCATGTAAAACAATATATATCTTTATTGATAATATACTTTATTAAAAGAGACAATGTGTGCACTGTCAGTAGCAAATATTTCATATAGACAAATCATTCTTTGAGATGTATAATATATATTTGTATATGTATATAATGACCTGATCGCGCGCGTTGCCTATAACGCATAAGCATTGTACAAAGGCCATTATAACAACAGAAAGCTACCAACTGCTTACAGCGGAATGCTTTGGAAACAGATCTGTCCAATCATTGGAGTTCAGCTTCATGTGCTTGCAAATTGGGCAGATCTGTATCTTGAGGAGAAATCTGCATGGTAAATCATTCGTGTGTATATATACAATTATTTTCTACATACACATAGACGAAAGAATACGGTTTGATCAAAAAACAATTATGAACAGACGTTCACGGAAGCCGCGTTAATGTTCGGAAAGTATAACAAAGAATTGAATCGAAAATTAATTTTCTCTCGCTCTCGATTCGTGTAAGTTCGATAGATTGTTCCTCGGTGCAGCGTTTGTATCTTCGAGCACTCTCCCTTCGTCTATGCGTAGCGCAATTTAAGTTAAACGCTTATAATAAATGCTAAGTGTTATAAATAAATCTTTGAGCTTCTTCTGTGAATAAAAAGGAAAATGATTTTTTTTTCAGCTACTGTCTAAATTTTGCCAAAGGTTTCCGTTTCCCGTAATCTCCGATCATCATTTACAATCTATATTAAAACGGTTTGTCAGTCTCTTTCGCATATCGACGAATCGTAATTGGTTTGTCGCATTAAATATCAACAGCAGCACCCTCCTCTCCTCTTCAAGCCATTCTGATACTCTGGATGATTTGAAACACGGCTGTAACAAACAATGTCACTTTTCAGTTGAAGTATACTTCATAGAACAAGTAAAAATATATAAAGTATAAATGAAAAGAAAAACTTAAAAAAAAGGACAATTTAATCAATTTACAAGATATTATGTAAACAAGTTGCATATAAAGTTAAACTTCTCACTTATCCTCAGCATCTGGCATATCTACCATCTGTCATTACTGTTTTCTCTGCTCTTATATCTTATACGAGTAAAAATATATAAAGTATAAATGAAAAAAAAAAAACTTAAAAAAAGGACAAATTAATCAATTTACAGGATATTATGTGAACAAGTTGCATATAAAGTTAAACTTCTCTAACCTCAGCACCTGGCATGTTTACCATCTGTCGTTAGTGTTTTCTCTGCTCCCATTATATCACATTTGATATTCTATACATGCGAATAAATACATTTTTATTTAGCATACTTTTAGAACCACGTATATTTCATTGTAACAAAACAAAAAGAGAGACTGGAGAGGAAATACTGAGAACAGAGAGTGCTTGGTGCCAGATGTCAAGGATGGAGAAGCTCTATTTCCAGTTTGTGTATCTAGATCGTCATGCAAGGACTTACCAGATCCACAAACGACAAAAAGAAACAGAGCTAAGAGCCAAGGTCCAACTGGAGATCCCTCCTCTTGCGATTTCTAGCATAACAGAAGATCCTGTTTAGTTACGAGCATGAATATCGGGTGACAGGTGGAACACGTACACGGAAGTATCGAGTACGGCCGAGCGCGTCCGTGCGAGTAAACATAGACGAGGTCTATCGACATACGCGATATAAACTGAACGATATTTTTCAGTGAGCATCCGATAAATGTCGCGTCGTTCTTAGTTATTCACATCCTTGGCTTCACATATGGTAGACCTGTCTGTTGACAGATGCGAGGTTCTTTCGGTGCGAAACAAACGAGACGCCGGGTGATTGTTCGTAACTGACGGAATGATTTTTTTTCGGCTATTCGCAAACGAGAGGGACGGAACGTCTGACGTCGTTTGACAGGTCGATCTGTCAGGAGAAATCTGTCCGTCTATAACCTCTAATATCACGTACCGACATTTACGTGGGAAAATCCTCGTGGGATTCGAGTCAAATCGTCGCGAATCTTTTCTCATCACGATGCAGATCGGATCCTCTTGTTTCGCCCGTATCGAAAACCTCGACCATATGTCATTGTCTCGAAACGTCGTCGAGATGCGACGTGAGTATCGTTCTCGTGAAAATTTTCATTTTTCTCTCAAAAGATCCGGGATTTTTCGAACGAGACAATCCGCGCGACTTTACGAGGACCGACCCGCGGGTGCAGACCGCGAGGCCGCTCGCGGAAGCGCGGCCGTCCGGAGGATATCGCGGCCGGGCGTGATTACGCGCGACGGCGATCGAGGACTCACCGACGACTTGGGGACGTTTCCGCGTAGCGTGATGTTCTTCGTCGCCTTCTCGTTCGCGATACGCATCCGCTGCTTCGGCGCCATCGTCCTCACCCGTTGCGGTTCCCTCTCGGCAAGTACTCGGCAGCAGGAGGCTCACTCGACGCGAGTCACAGTCGCTTGAGAGTCGCCGACACACAACACCGTGCAATGCACCCAGCACCGTGTGCCGTACGAGCGCGTATCCGGGATCCGGCGTCGACGTTTCGTCGACGTGTGCGCTGTGTGACACGTGAAGTTGCGCGACAGCCCGCTCCCTCGTGCCACACTGTCACCACCGCGGTCGACCGAGCGAGTTGTTCCTCGCTCGTGTTCTCTCGCGACGTTGCTTCCCCCGGACGGCAACTGCAATATTTATTCTTGAACGTGACTGCGTAAATGTAAAAGGTAGCGAGTGCGAAAGCCAAAAGAAAAAAAAATGTCAAACATCCATTTGAGTCGGAAGTGGATAGCTCCCGCCATATCGTAGTGGGAAAATTTGATTCTTTAGTATAGAGCGTAATGTATACCGCTACTGTTAAATTATAATAATAGCTTTACTTCAGAATGGATTGAAGTATTGATGAAAACTTTTATTTTTTCAATATATGACAGCGAGATATATAATTGTTGTTAATTTATTTTATTTTAAAATTAAAAGATTGATAAAATAGATATTTTACTGTACAAAAACGAGATGTAGCGTTGAAATAATGTTTTATTTTTAAGATTAATTGCAATATAAAAATTTCGAATAGATTAAAGTATTGATGAAAACTGATTTTTTAAAATATGACAGCGGGATATACATATAATTGTTAATTTATTTTATTTTAAAATTAAAAGATTGAATAAAATAGATATTTTAATATACAAGAGCGAGATATACTAGATTTGAAATAATTTGTTTTATTTTTAGGATTAATTGAAATAAAAAAATTTCGATGTTTTTAATATAACAAAATGTTTACAGCATGTTAATGTTTATATAGCAAAATTGTTACCGTTAAAATAATTCATTTTACTTTAGATTTAAAATAAATTGATTGGAATTTTGATTTTTTAATATACGAGTGCAAGACACATAATTAATCTGGAAATAGTTTGTTACTTTAGAGTTGAAATAGTTAACAGCTTTTGATATTTTACGGCATATACTTGTGTCCGTTTTATGAAGCATATTCCGTGTCTCGTATCGCTTATATAAAGTGATAAGATTATTTTTTATCCGGTCTAAGTAATTCGAAAAATAGATACACATTAGTTTTGAAAATTCACATTCAACGTACGAAACTTACAAAATAGCGAGAAATTATTTTCACATCGGGAAACACGCAAAATCAAATTCCAACGATGAGAATTCACCGGAGCGCAGGGAAAGAAGCGAAGCTGCGATACTTGTTGTATACGTAGAAATTTTATATATTTTTTTCAGAATCACTACATCTAACAACAAATCGTTTTACTTATTATCGAAGACTCCCACCAACATTAGTCTCTCGGTAAAATCACTGAAACGTAATACTCTCATCGTTATATCTCTTATTCGAGTATACCTATCTCTAATTATGTTTTGCGGAATTAACTTTTCGTCCCTCGAGACGGCGATCAAATTTGTATGATGCGGGGGCGACAGCGACAGCGCCCGCGCCCGCGGAAGAGAATCGTGAGCGTGGACTCATTCGCGAATCCTACAAGATAGCAATTCGAAACGTAAAGAGAGGACAATGCGGACGAGATCATGATCCGTGCGGTCGTCGTACCGCCAAAAAAAAAGGTCCTTGCATCGGGCACTGTACGCCACGATTTCTGCTCCTTACTTCGAACCAATTTAGCTTAACGGTAAGGATTTTTTTTTCCGTTACGATAACGAAACGTGAAATTGGCAAACCGACAGTCAGACAATGATCTAAGTCACAATTATATACTCCTATACACAGTTCGCTTATCAACAGAAGTGTCTCGTAAAACTATGAATTTAATAAATTATAATGCATTTTGTGTTCTCACGTCTAATTTACCTAGTAGTTTATTACAATTTTCAGTATTGCAACATTCTACTTTGCGTTTTTGAAGAATTCAGAAAAAGTTATTTTACATTATAATTCTCTCATGCTTCATTGTCCGAGCTGAAGTCCCTTGAAACAGAAAGCGAATTGAGACTTCTTGATTTTTTTGTACGATGACTCGATCGCAAATGCCGTTCGCAAGCGAGACAGCGAGATGTATACATACGTGATAAAGAACGATCGCGCGACCGTGCAATATTTATTTTTTAAATATATATATATTATTATTATATTATTAAATAAATATATATATATATATATTGATTATTACAATTCTTTTTAGCGGCATACTTGGATAAAAAAATGTATGAGAACAACGTTCAATTTGCACGATTGCGGTAAACCGTTTTGCTCGTACAATAGCTCGGACTCTCATACAGGATTCGCGGCTCTAACACTTACAATTATTATTTTATTATTGACAGGTGACTGCATTTTGCGACACGCGCGCGTGTACTAGTATCGTAGGATCCGTTTACAGCGTATCTTTGCTTGCTCTCGAATAGCGAAACGACCGGAAAGAAAACACAAACGGACGAATGCGAAGATGAGAGAACGTCGTTCGACTATCTAACGCGTAGACGCGCGACGGCGTGAGTTCCACTGGAAAGCGTCCCTTGGAAGAGTAATAGTACATTGAAGAGAAGAACACACGTCGCGGCCGCTTCTAGAGCGGACACCAATTAAGTCGGGTGATGGGTAAAGCTGAAAAAAAAAAAAAACCAAGAATCGCACTCCCGAGCGACGTGACGGACTTCGTTGCTCTGCTTCGGACAAATAAAGTTCTGCGCTTTATCTCGTCGAGAGCAGCAACGAGTGTCGCGCGCGCGCGTAGTTCTTAGGAATTACACATCGTTACGATGCGAATACTTTAGCCGACGATCCTTAGTCTATCTTGACTGTGGAATATATCTTTCGCACGAACGCGTTGGTGCCAATATATCCGACCGTGCCGCACATGATCCCCAGGGCCAAGCTGAACAGTGCCATGTAGCCGAAATAAAACGCCGTTTGGAAGAGACCGTACATTCTGTAAACACGAAATATCAAACAAATATAGATGGTATTCAAGTATTTGCGATCGAATTGCCTGCCGTAAGAAGCGTGTAACATCTACTCACTTAGTTTTGAAGAAGAAGTAGTAAAAGGAATAAATGTAGACGTAACCGGCCGTCGAAGCCGCTGCAAGAAAGCTCGTCCATTGCCTGCGGATAATATTCGCGTTGTAGGAAAGAAAAATATGCACAGACACGTACGATGCGGACTTACCATCGATAGTCTTCGGCGTTCAGCAAGAAGTATGTACATACGATGGTGACGCATACCGTCACTATTTTGAGAATAAGGAATACTAGTAACATAAAACCGTAGACGTAGTAGATCTTGTACGCCCAGAATGAGGTAAAGACGAAGTACCTGAAAGCGTATCGATCGATGTGAAACGAATGGCGGATTAAACGAAGTGACTTGAGATACCAATAAAGCGAGATTTCGTACATCTCAATGAAGATCGAACCGAAGGGTAAGATTCCGCCGAGCATTATGATCACCAGCGGTTCCATGAACCACTTCTTCTCGGGTATCGGTCGCGGCACTGCGTTCACGCGGCACGGAGCGTCCGGGGTCCCGGCGAGATTACGGCCTAGAATGGTACCTACCAGCGTCAGCGGTAATATCACAAATATGCAGATACACGTCACCGCAACCTGCGCATTACGTACAACGTAAATCGACGTGAATCGAATGCAAGAGCAGGATGAACGATCGAGATTATCACGATGTGCAACTACGAACCATGGATCCGAAAGGTATCGCCCTGCTGGCGTGGTAATACATGGCGATGAAATTGATGAAGAAGGCGGTGCCGCAGACCATGAGCGGCAGCATGAAAGCGCTTAGGATCATCTGCTTGATCCACACGCGCCCGCCCATCCGCGCGTACAGCCCGCCGCCCGTGTAACCGTTGATGGGCGACGTGGCGGCGTACACGAATATTGCCGTTGACAGCATTGAACCGCGTTCCGTGTAAAGCTCGCCCAGGATAGCGAAGATGATTACGCTCAACACCACCACTGTGACCTTTGCATGCCAAAAAATATGGAGTCACTCGCAACTTCTTTTACTTTAAGGAATTGAGAAGGAATTGAGGAGATACAGAGATGTGTGTACCTGGTAGCCTGCGCCTATGAGCGCTGAGAAGAGCATAGCGTGGCTCGCAGGCCTAAACACGTCTCCGTGTATCTGTTTCCAACCGTACTCGTCGCCCAAATCCCTCTCCATATCGTCCATCTCCTCGTCCCTGCTGTATCTAGCATAATCCTTTCTCAAAGTGCGCATCAAAATCATTGTGACGAGCCCGACGAGGAAGATCACCATCATGAAGCTGTTAAAGATGCTAAACCAATGTATCTGAAAAAAAATTTGTAGTTTACATCGTTGCATATATATTTGTTATTTCAAGAAGTACGTTACAAGAACTTACTCTATGCTGAAAAAAATTAGGATCCAGATACTTGTCGAATCTATCCTCAAATTTGACATTACTTTTCTTCCAATTGACTTCATAGCTAAAAGGTATACGCGCGCCTTGCACCAGCTTCACCCTGTTGTCACTGGTCAGATTAACGTCCACTATTTGCTTGCCGTTGTATCCGATGTCGAACTTTTTATGCGCCCAGATGTAATATGAATCTGACACCGCAACTCCGTCATTATTTTCAATCTCACCCACAACACCTGCAATACAACAGAGTTTAAATTATCAGATCTCTGACCACCTTGACACTCACAGTAAGAAGTGTTCATATCAATTACCCCATATTGGCAAATCATCAATGTACATTTGATACCAATATTGATTCTTTATCGCGTACGCAAACGCCTTTTGACTTTCTTCGTTTAAACTTATCTGGCAGTATTCTGTCTTCGAGATATCCTCTGAAACATAAAATGGGAGTTTTAAATGTATTTTGTAGTTTATTCTTAATGCTGCCTTGAGCAATTAATATGTTTATATCATCGTTAATTAATAAATATATATTGCACGAATGTATACTGATTTTAAGTGTGCACCTTTGAATTCGATATCTAAGCCGCTGAACTTCAGCTCGATGCCCTGCAGAGCCTCCGCCAGGGTCTCGTGGTAATGATTGATGACATTCTTGGTACCTGTACAAAAGGGTAGGGAATAATAGGAGTACGTCTCCTGACGATTGTGATACGGCCCTACGGTGCTCATCCATAGTACGACCTCGTCGCCATCCTCGTACTGAAAAACAAAACATCGTGTCTTTGAGGTACCCTCAACGTCCAGCTGAGCAGTTTGTAAGGAAACGGAATTGAGGAGTGGAACGTGACACGATCGAAATGGGAGATACGTTGCGCAAATCGAGACGGAATTCATCAGTGGTAAAACAAAAAAGGTGACGATAAACGGCTTTTTTCGCCGATACATATCAAGTAATGACCGATAATCGTTTCGACGCGGTAATGAAGTGCGAAGACAGAGAGCGAGAGAGAGAGAGAGAGAGAGGGAAAGAGAGAGGGAGAAAGATAACAATAAAAAGACGTGTCTGTGCGGGCTGTGCGGCGCGACGTTTGGCCTTTAAATGCCAACAGCAGGTCGCGGCGGCAACCTGACATTCCGGCGGCCGTGTCGCGACGTGTCCGCTTAGGCGTAACCAGGGGAGAGGAGGGGGGGGAGGTGGATTGTGTATACTCACGACGTGATTGTGCTCGTCGGCGCGGGCCGACGGCGCGAGGAGGCCGAGCGCCAGAAGGCAGAGCAACTGCCGTCCCCGAGGCATCGTTCGTTTCCCCGTTCCCTGGAACGGCGAGGCCGCGCCGACCGGCCGGGCGACCTTTTACGCGTACGCACGAACGAGAGGAGATCCCACCAGGCGCGAGACGCGGCGGACAATCTCCATATAGATTTCGTTAATGTAATGCGGTGCGCGTAGCGGCCAAAGCGGTAGCACAACACCAGGCGAGGGGGACACACACGGGGACGCACGGGTGACGGACGGACACGTATTAACCAGGAATGCCGGAACGATGTATTATTGCACACCGCGGCCGTAGATACGCGCTGACGGCCGAGAGGCTGCCTCGCCCGCCGCGCCGCCAGATGGCGCCCGCGCCGCCTCAAGGCGCGTTCTTAACCCTTTTCTGTCTAGTCCACTGTAGCTGTATGGGTATATACACATTTAGAATTGTTTTTATTATTTATTTTGCTTTTCTGTGAATACAATATCAATTCTCTTGAGCCTCGTAAAGATTTTAGACTTGTATAAATAGCACGTGTCTTGTTGCCGATGCTTATCTTTTAAAAACTTTTCAGCGAAACATGGTAATTCTTTTATTTGTTGGCCGTTTAATGGGTTAGAATAATAAGAGTTATCGTAAACAAGAATTATTGTAAAATTAGATAATTACTGCCAAATAAAAATTATTATAGGACAATATAATAATTACACAGCTTGTAAAATTTCCTTAAAATATATCGCGTGGATTTGATAATGTTCGTAAAAGGTAAACAAATTTTAATTAATTTTTAATAGAGAGAGGTCGTATAAGCAGTATTCTGTAACAAGCGTCATTCTGTATATATAATATAAATAACTAATTAATTCTTATTTCTAATTTTTATTTTTTCTTAAATTTTTGCCGATTCCGCAGATAGAGTCTCTTATTGCGCATGTCTCGTCAGTCACTATAGCTACCGAATACAAACGCTGCCGCGTCGAAGATCTCACAGCCGGGCTGTCACATAATTGTCACGAACGATCAGCGGTATCTCGACGGCATGGCGACGGGTAACATAGACGTGATTTTGAGCCAGCTGGGATGGCAGGACGGCTTCCGAATTCCCGTGGCTAACGAGGAGAATAAACGCCTGGAGGAAGAAGTAAAGACGCGATCCGGCGATTCGGCTCGATTAGACCCTCGACTTCAACCGAACTCCATCGACTCGAACGGCAATTAATTCGAGTAAAATTTCTTCGATTCATTATTCTTAATCTAATCGTTCTTTCCACGTGACAAATGAAAAATCAATAATTCTTTCTACGCTAATCAAATCCTACTTGACGAGTTAATTGCCGTTTAGTCGGAACTTGGCCGAAGTCACTCTCATGACAGTAGTTCCTTTCTTGGTTTATTAGGTAGAACTGACTCTCGCTGAAGTAATTCTCTAGCGAAAATATGTGATAACACAAGATACTTTAAATGATAAGCAAATGCGCAAAGTAAATTAAAAGTTGTTCCTCTATTTGTTAGTTTAAAGAAGAATTGAATAAAAAATAATTGAATAAGAATTAAATGTGATTGCAAAATAACTTTTATTAGCGAGTGAAGATTTCAGTCTAATAAACAGCTTTAACTTTCATAAATGCTAAGCAAGAATTGTTTTAGGGATGTTTTGTAGAAATCAAGACTCTCATGAGAGAGAGGGATTTTTTTAAACATATTTATGTATTTATCTAATAGTATTTTTATATTTTCATAATTACTATGATTAAGAAAATATAATTATCACATTTAATAATTAATACATCTGAATATTAATTTTTATATATTCCATTATGTAAATAAATGTGCAGAAGAAGTAATTATGTCACACGATAATGACACAAGCTAATTTAATTTTAAGCATTAATTTAAAAGAAGCTATGAAAATTCTAGATTCATTTGTATTGTCCGAACAGATTGCTAGAAAGACGAAGCACAAGGTCTCGTTAAGTGCAAAGTTGGAGAATCTCGAAGAACGGCTGAAGATGATCCTGAAGCACGCCGGCGATCTGACCGCGCGTCGTGAATTCAATCATAAGCTGCTCGCTGAGCATTCGGTCCAGTTGGAGACAGAGGATCACCTGTATCGATTGACTGGCAACGCCGAATCGTCGCTACGCCAAGAGACGCGCGAATTCGAGAAGGAATGGACGGATGTGAATCGCAGGGTAGCAAGCGTGGAGAAGGAGCTGGTTAGAATGACGAGAAAATTGGACGAGGCGAAACAGATGGTCCAGTTCGACGAGGATAGTTTACGCAAGTGGGAAGAGATGCTCGCGCGGAAGGACGAGGATAATCAATTGATAGAGGATTACATGAAGCAGGATACGCAAAAATACAAAGTAAATAGTAATTACAGCGTATAATATAAAAATAAAGATGTGTAAAATATAATCAGAAATGCGTTCTTAAAAAATATTTCTAGAAAAACATTATAAAAAAAATCAGTTAATTCGAAATAGCATAAATAGATACTTGATATTGTTGTTTCACTTTATTTTTTGTTTATTTTAGAGAAAAATATGGAATTCAGAATAGAATAAAAATGCTGAAAAATTATTCAATCAGAAACTTTTTTAAGTATTAAATATTTATATTTAATTTAGATCATTAATTTGCCTATTAATTTATATATTTGTTTTGATTAAAATTGTTCAGCAGTTTCTGTAATATTTATACTATATGTATATATAATACAAGATTTTACTATACATTTAAAAGTTAAAAAGATATAAAATAATTAAAAAAATATATAAAAAGACATAAAATAATAAAAAAATAATAAAAAGATATAAAATTAGGATTTAATGATAATAAGAATAAGCAATAAATTTCACGAGCTGAAATCTCTGTATGAAAAGTGTCATAATAATTATGTATAATTTTACTTTTAGGAATTGGAGCAGAAACGGCAAAAACTCAGGATGGAACTAGAGATTTATCGTCAAGCTATTGTTAAAACTGTCGACGAGGTACAAGAGATGGAGATTGTTCTGGACCGCACAGCGAAACTGTATATGGAAGCGTTGAAAGAACGCAGACAAATGATAAATCAATGGACGCAAAGCGTCAACGTTTTGCGCCAGAGGGACAACGATATACAGAACAGTCTGAAAGTATGAACAATTTTTTCCTCCAATTTTGCATTGGTCGATATTATATACGATACAATTCGTTGCAGGAACTCGAAACGTTGCGAGAGATCGACAGGGAGAAAAAGAACAATCTCGAAGAAGTAGAGCAGTTTTTAAAGGATCAAATTGTAAACAACAAGCAGCTAGAACAGTTGATTAAACATTCGGAGAAGGAACTTGGTGTAGTCCAAGAAAAACAGCGCAAAATCACAGAGACGATTGATATCTATAGCATCGAGGTGAGGACGATACAAGATTCTGATTATATTTTCCATAAAATTATAAATCTAGTTTTAAAAATTATCGCGTGCTAATTTAAATATAACTACAGATTATATTTTATTTTTTCATAATTTTACCGATTATACATTTGTCGATAATTATCGAGACAGCTTCAAACTCAGAAGAAGTTAGTGGCGGATTTGGCACGTCGCGTACAGCAAATCCGAGCCAACGTAAAGCGCAAAAGGATCGAGATCGAGAACAAGCATATAAAGGTGGACGATTGCAAGAAGCGAATCAATGATTTAATGTCGACTTTGGAGGAGCTTGAGAGTCAAAAGTTAAACGTCGAGGAGAGGACGAAGCGTTTGGAGAAAATGATCGAGGTATATTTCTATATATTTTAGCTATTATAACGTATTATTGATATAATACATATAATAATATTATATATTATATAAATATATATATATATACTTATAAAATATAATAATACGCGCGAAGCGCGCGCCTGTTATGTACTAGTATTATTATATTCAATCGGCCATTTTGAATCGGCCATTTTTAAATAAAATCACGATTTTTAAAAAAATATCCACATAATTTATCTTTAAGATGAGCTTAGAAAGAAGTCTATATCTTTATGTTTCTGAAAGATATGAATTTTTAAACATTGGGGAAAAGAGGCTTCAACGCAGGTAACATGGCAATTTTAAGATAGGATATTTTTGTTATATTATTACTATTACGAAGAAAGATCAATGCTTGCGTTGCTAACAAATTGTACAAACATCAATTTTGATATAATAAAAGAATTGTCTCGGAAAGAGTAATATAATTCGTTACGACTGATTTCAGCACGACGAGAAACGAAAATCCGTGATCGTCAAAGAATTGAGTCGACTGCAAGCCACGACTTTACGTACAATGAAGAGGATTGTAGAATTGGAGAGCGAAAGAAAGACTCTGCAGATGGAAATGCAGGGCGAGCACAAGAAGGTTGATCTGCTCGATGCCTTGCTCGCGAAGGAGAACAAATTTCTGGGAGAGAAGAAGGAGACTCTTTATCAAGAGGACTTCAATCTGCAAAAATGCGAGATGAAGCTCGAACGTCTTAGAGGGTACGAGCGCGACAAGAGCGAAGTCGAAAGGAAGCAGGCGAGAATCGAGGAGCTGCAGGCTGTACTGAAAGAGAAAACGGCCACATCTAAATTGCTGCAAAATCAGATTCTCAGTTTGGAGGTATGGCTTATTAAATTTTATATTTTTCGAAAAAAAATTCCATTAAAAAAAAAAAAGATAAAATTGGTTAAAAAATT
The DNA here is from genome assembly GCF_000956235.1 of Wasmannia auropunctata. NCBI lineage: Eukaryota > Metazoa > Arthropoda > Insecta > Hymenoptera > Formicidae > Wasmannia > Wasmannia auropunctata. The sequence goes on from NW_012027046.1 coordinate 861,770, forward strand.
AATTAAAAAATTTAGTCGATTGAAATTTGACGAAAATATTTTTTCCTGTTTTTTATCTGCAGCACGATATGAAAAAACTATCTAGTTGCTTGTCGAGCGAAAACGAGGAACTCGAACGGTTACGGAGCAAAAAGCAGGATTTGTTGTTGCTGCTAGATGGGGGCGAGAAGCGACTGAAAATCGCGCAATCCCGGAACGAGGAGAGGCAAGTGGAAGAGAATATGATGCGCCTTCGGGTGTCGCAGCTCGAGCGAATGACATCGAACATGAGCGATAAAGTCTACGATTTGGAGAAGTATCGTCTTCACCTCGAAGCTGTGAGTCATTCCTTATTTCGTTAGAATTAACGAGATTAACAAGAAAATAATAACAGAAGATTTTGTAACATGAAATCGATTGTATTCGTTATGATTTCAAATTGCAAAGTCATATCGTTTCTCCATTTGACACGTCCATTCGTTCACCTTTTCCCGCAGGCGCTTAAGGAGCGCGCAACCGAGATCGCGGCGCAGAAAGAGGCGTTGGCCGTGCAGAAGAGGGTCGCCGGCAACGAGTGCTCGGAGCTGCGCATCGCTATTGCCGAGAGGAGAGGCAGGATACGGCAGCTGCAGGCGCGATACGACTGCGGCCTCGTGACGATGGGTGATACCCCGGACGGGGCGCCGATAAGCACCGCGTACTTAAAGATACAGAGCGCTCAAGAGCGGTACATGCTGCGGGAACAGGGCGACAAGCTGGACGAAGCGATCCAACGAACCGAGCAGGAGATACGTAGCATGGAGAACACGCTGCGGGTGGTGAACGTATGTAACGACAAGTACAGGGACAGTATAAGCGCGGTTGACCAGGACGCACCCGAGTGGACGGAACAGAGGCGGCTCGACGAGCTGATGCACAACGCGCGACAGAAGCTAATGCAAAAGCAGACGCAGCTGCAACGATTGTTCGATGAACTGCAGGTATTTTTGCGTAGGATCTTTTTAGAGTTTTTTTAGACTTATAAAAAAAATCGATATAATAATTAAAAGAAGACAAGATGGTATTTATCGATATACTAATTAAAAGAAAATGAAATGGTATCAGGATAGTGAGAAAAAAAAGCTGTAAAGCGCATTTGATCTAAAAAGTAAAATATACGATAAAATTGTATTTCAGTATTCATTGTATATTATTTTCATAATATAAAATATATCTATATTCCATTGCAAATAATGGATATATTAAATTTAGCTCGTGCAAAACATTAAACTAAGCCTAAAGTATAAATTTAACTGATAACAATAAAATATAGAGAATTAATGTTTCAATTTTATTGAGCAGAAAGCGCAGAATAATCATACTCAAATGCTCGAAGATATCGAGAAAGCAAAGGAGGACAAGGAAGATAAGGAACGTTATTTATCGGGTATCGAGAAACAGACGGCAGAGCAAGGAGAGAAGATTTCCAGAGCCGACAAGAGCCTTCGTAAGGCACAGAAGGATATACAAAATCTATATATCTCTAAAAGGGACGACACCGTGCTTCTGCAACAGGTAGACAGCAAATAATAAAGATCTGCCGCGTTGAATCATGTCCTTTGACGATTTTATCTCGAGATGCTTCCCATCAGAGAGAAGTGGAACTGCGAGAGCTTCAAGAACAGAACGCCCTGGTTCTTCAGGATATCGCGGAGTTCACGATTCGTCACGTGGAAGCCGAAGCGTATGTCAAGAAATTGTTGATGGCGAAGAACGTCGAGTTACCGTCTTTTCCCCCGTCGCTTAGATCGCCTCTTAGCCCTTGCGGTAGTTCCGTAGGCTCGATAGATCAGCCTTTGAAGAGCACGAGCCGCATGAGCGTCTTCACGTCGTCGAGGGAGAGCATCGGCAGCGTAGTTAAGATAGAGCCGCAATTTGACGAACGTACGTGCATTAGAATCAGGAATCATTGGGATATCACTTAAATGTCATCAAATTTTTTTTACATTATCGGAAGTTATTGGAAAGAAAGAAAATTAATTTTTTATTAATTAACTTCCGAAGAAATAATTTTTTTTAATGTCGTATCTTTCTTTACATCATCGAAGTAATTTAAAAGAAAGAAAAATTTTTATCGATTAATTTCCGAAGACTTGATTTTTTAAAATATATTTTTATTAAATCTTAATAATTCGTATTCCATTTGATTTCAGCAACGTGTAGTGCATCGAGGAAAACTGCAAAGCGTGATACCCCATCCAAAGAATCTCTTTTATCAAAGCGATCCGCTATTGTACACAAAAAGCAACAATCACGGAAAAAATCGTGATAATAATTTCGATAGCCTAATAATTAGAATAAATTAAAAATAAACGTAAAATGGCTCCAATGAATAATTAATCAAAAATATATAAGTGCGAGTCTCCGCCGTTGTTAGTGCATATATAAAATAAGTACAGTCGTATGAATAGTATATTGAAACAAAAAATACAAACGTTTCGATCCCAATCTGGATTCTTTTTAATGTAACAGAATTGCTAAATTATAATGAGCGTTTCGAATGGACTTGGCTGTGTGATCTCTCTTCATGATTCTCGTCAGTTACATACGTCATATATGTTTAAAAATTTTACGTTCGACAAAGAACAAAGAGAGACGCGTCATCAAAATTAAATAATAAACGGATAAAACTTGTACGATGATACTGATTCATGCGGCGGAGGCTCGCATAGGCACTTATATATCTTTACTAAAATTAGAATTGCAGCATGCTTCATCCTGATCGCCAAGGCCGTTTTTTTATTTTTCATCTATTTACAATTGAAAAAAAATCAACATGTATGATAATGTACAATCTTATCAAGTAATGTTATGTATTATCGCACCAAATAGTGGATACGCGTGCACATAAAAGTTCTCAAAGGTCAACGTTTGGAGTGCCGCGTGTTTTATTATGTTAAGAATAACGTTGCGTCGCATAAGTCTGCAAGCAGCTCGGTCTACCAAAACTTCGCAAGTGTCGTCCGTATATTTTGGAGATACATATAAAGTAGGTGAAATTTTAGAGAAATCAGAGGATGCTTTGTATTCGTGAAACAGCAATGTTATATAAAAAGATCTTTATTTATTTTTCTGCTTTCCATATTTACGAAAATAATGAATTTTTTTTTTAAGGATATATCTTGATTTTTAAATTATACTTGCTGCATTTTGTTTTTTAAAAAAAATTACGTTATACACTGATAAAATTAATTATATATCTATATTTGTAAATAACATATGTGCGAGAGACACTGGCAATTTTGGTCCTTTCTCTAACCTACTCCTACCTGATTCTAACCTTAATAATTTACTTACCCAAAGTTTGTCGGCGAGTAAAGTTACTCGCGCAATTGTCTAGAAGATACAGTATTGCTCACTGAGGATTCGATATAATTTCCAGATGTCGAAATTAACAGAAGTTGAGAGAAATAAAATTTTCGGAGGATGGCAGAAGGTATATACACACAACAGGTAAATATATGATGTGTACGCGATAGTCATCGGGAATCCCTGAGGGATATTTGTTTACCTGTTTTAGGACATCTGTTTTCTATTTAATTTGAATTTATTTTAAAGTATTTCGCGCTTACTGAAAAAAAAAAACAATGATTGCGCTTGTACAGTACAGAATTGGGGTGCAAGATGAGATTCGCTCTCTACGTACCGCCCCAGGCGGAGAAGGAGTCGGTGCCGGTCATCTACTGGTTGTCCGGTCTCACTTGTACCGAGGCTAATTTCACGCAGAAAGCCGGAGCGCAGAAACACGCCGCGGATCACGGGGTGCTCCTCGTCATACCGGACACCAGCCCGAGAGGGCTGAATATTCCTGGGGAGAACGAAAGTTACGACTTCGGCACTGGCGCGGGATTCTACGTGGACGCGACGCGCGAGCCGTGGAAAAAGAACTACAGGATGTACAGCTACATTACCAAAGAATTGCCGGCCTTGATCAATAAAGAATTTCCAACTTTGCCGTCTAGGCAGTCCATAATGGGCCATAGGTATTAAAACGAAAAAAATCAATTCTTCGAAGTGCAGGAACATTTTAGAATGTAATTTTTAAAATGCTTCTTCCTTTCGTTCAGTATGGGTGGACACGGCGCTCTAATTTGTGCCCTTAAAAATCCTGGGCAGTTCAAGACAGTCTCAGCCTTTGCACCCATATGCAATCCAATCTCGTGTCCATGGGGGAAGAAAGCCTTCTCAGGATACCTGGGCGGCTCGGAGGATAATCCCGCGTGGAAGGAATGGGACGCTACAGAATTGGCAAAGATATATAATGGCCCACCTTTGGACATTTTAATCGATCAGGTTCTAATGATTTTTAATCGCATCTCTAATATATATTCATATTTAATTTACTCCATTTGACTTCTTTAATCCTTTTAATTTAAACGACTCGCAATTCTATAACGGAAAATTCCAACGTTTATAGGGTAAGGAGGATAAGTTCCTAAAGGAGCATCAATTGTTACCAGAGAATCTACTGAATGCTGCGAAGGATAAGGATAGCATCGCGCTTACTCTCAGATTTCAGGATGATTATGATCACAGTTACTTCTTTATAGCTACATTTATTGAAGATCACTTCAAGCATCATATGAAATATCTTAAGAGTTAAGTCAATTTCCAAGATTATTGTTTCATTGTTAAAAACATTAAAAACTTTGATATCAATTTACATTTTTACAAGATTTATTTTTTATGAAGAATTATATGGAAATAAATTTAGAAAATACTAAAAACATTCGCAATCTTGAAAATTTTGCATAGATATTAATACAACATCTATATCTTTCTTATTGTTTTTTCAAGGAACTCGCACAATAAATGTATATTTTATCACACGTAAAAATGGAGTATAATTAATAGAAATAAACATGTGTATCTGAATTTTTATGTTTTTTAGAAATCGTTCTTACACGGGTGTGAAACTTTACAATTTGTATACAGAATATGTATATCGTAAACAATGATAAATTGAAATTTAGATTAAAAAAAAATTAAGTATCACTGTGGTCTTCGAGGTTCTCGGAATTCATGCCAGAGAGTTAGAAGAGGCTCTCGTTTTTGCCAAATATTAGCATTTCCCCACGCTTGCCAGAATCTATAATTTAAAAAAAAATTATGCAATTTATATTACCATTTGCTAATCTGTTAATTTATAATTTGTGTCACTATCTCTTAACGAATAGTGAAATAATTTTTCTGGAAAAAATTATCCAGCCTTGCTTAAATTTATTTTTAAAAATATTGAATATTTACACGGTAACATTTTTCATTTTTGAAATTTATTAAAGTGCAATTGCGCAAATTGCATATTTCGCAAGAATTATATATGTGCAATAGAACTCACATTCCGAATAACGCGCCACCCAAATGCGCAGCATGATCAAAATATTTCCATCCTGCGATGCAACCGATAACATCCAAAGCCATTATACCTTTGATTGCCTAAAAAATGTAATTACGATTGTATCACAAAAAACTATACAATATTATTTTTATGTTTACATTTATTATTAAAATTCGGGACACCTACCATACCCGCTGTAAACGTGACCATAGGAAGGAAAATGATACTGAGCCGTATATCAGGATATTGCGTGCAAACAAATCCGAGGATACCCATAATCGCTCCCGACTAAAATAAAAACAATTTTTGTTGACAGTCGAAGTTTATACAGTAGTAGATATAATAGAAAAAATATATAGATATAAAAAAAAACATGAAACTATCATGTACATTCAGAGAATTTTTGAAATATATGAGATATGAAGTACTTGTTACTCTAACTGTTGAAAGTAAAGTTAGTTACCGCTCCTAGAGAAAGGCCTGGCACTCGAAATACAGTTTTGTACAGATGACTGGCGAAGCTGGAGACCACTCCACTCGACAAGTACAGCGCCAAAAATTGCTCCTTCCCCAACGTCGCCACAGCTATTGTGCTGAAGCTGTGCAACACGTACATGTTCGCAGCCAGATGGAACATGGAGTAATGTGAAAACGTGGAAAGTACCATCGACCAGCATGACACACCTTACATAAGAATTATTCTAATCAACGTGTACGATAATTCAGAAGCAAAATAACTGCCGCAAAGCATTTGCATCAGTTACTCAAGAGGATCACGGTGTCACTTACTGGAAGCCGGATTGGCGCAGAAATAGCGCACCATTGTCTTTTGCAGTGCCGGCACTCGCCAAGCTAAGAATACAACCGCATTTATAAAACATATAGGCACAAACATCTTCTGTCCTTCGGTCAAGTTCTGCCACCACGTCTCCACTTCTCTCCTCCATCCTGTTCGCTAACCCCATGCATTATTGTATATATATATTAAAATGTCCATTTGAATGTTTCACCAAATAATACATACGTTAACTCGAAACTGCCTGTAGCGATGAATTGTTCTATATGTCTGGCTTCTGATACGTTCATACTCCCAAATTGCAGCACCCACTATGGAGGCTCCGCTAAACTAAAATGTAATAAACAAAAATGTAAGATATTTGTATGTCATTCACTTAAAAATATTTAAAAATTAGACATAGAAATCTATAAAATATTTATAAGCATCACATTGAAGCCTGTTTTTTATATTATTGACTATTATTTTAAAGAGCAATTAGTAATTTCCTTTTTTGTTTTTTGTTTCTAATTGTTTAATTTGTTTTTTCTTGATACACAAGTGATACTTTATGTTCTGTTAAATATTTGAAAATCACTATCTGCTAATTTACTTAGTCTTATCTTATTTATTTACCATAATGGTGAAACCAAAATGTTTCCACAGTCTCGCAGGCGATACAGTTCCAGTTTCTATGTGAGGAAAAGGTGATTCTGGTTTGAAGGAGATTTGTGGTTTCTTTAAACTTCTTATCTGTCTATACTGTAATACTTGCATTTTGGGCCTGCAGTATTGTGTAGTTATAAAGACACTGAAATTTCATAAATAGATTTGAATTATAGCACATATTTCAATTACAGCAAGTGTATAAGAAATTTAATAGAATATTTCTACTTTAGAAGATAATTTTGAATACAAAAGAAAGTGGAAACACAATTTGTATAAATTCATATAAATGAAGCTATGTCATATAATCTGATCTGATATTTTATTAATTTATAATCTTTATATATTATATGACAGAAATATCCATCATTTTAGTAAAGCTACATCTTCGATTTCATCATTTTAAATATAACAAAATAATATCATTAATGAATGATAAATGGCTCGTCAATAGAGGAAAAAAATGTTCAACATTTTCTACTGCAATAGAAGACAGTATTTTAAAATAATAATTTTTTAATAATAATTTAAATAATTTATTATAAATTCAATAAGATAACATAAAGTTGTTATTCTAAATTTATCTTCTGAAGTATATGCTTCCAAGAGATGTAGAGAATCATCAAATATGTCATAAGAAATGAGATAATTTTATGTCAAAAATAATGCTGCTTCTTTCTGATGTAATCTTTTGATTCTTCCTCTAATTTTTAGATCCATCTTGTAAAAAAGTTTCGTCGAAGAATTTTCTAGCACAGATTAGTTTAAGGAATTTTTAGAAATGCTTATTTTTAAGGAACAAAAAAAAGACGCGAAATAAAATAAGGAATTAAAAAAAAGTGACTGTATCTTATAGACAGAGATTGAAAATCCGTCGCACCATCTGTTCGCCGCGTCGCCCAAACGTAAAAGCGTCCTGACCGTCATGCTATCGAAATTTCCCGTGGGTCTGCAGAATGCATAAATATTCCATGTACGCGAAATCAGCGAAATTTTGTGTGTCACGTAGAATCTAAATCATCCAAATAACCTCTCATGTCACACGTCCGACGGACCGATCGCGGGGCACCGAAGTGACGTTCGCTCCGTTTATCCGCGTCAGGTGCGTCAGGTTGTTATCTCGACTCCATCATTCCGCCGTCGTGGAAAAGTCCCTAGGCGATTCCCTAGTCGCCGCGCGCGCGAAGGCGGCGGTTGGCAGGCCGCGCCGGCGTGGTGTTCCGGCGCGACGTTCAGCGCGATGGCGGCGTGCGGCGTTTGACGTGACCGACGTGCCGGGGCAGAGGAGCGGCAAAACACAGTCCGAAAATATACATACTACGCGACGGCAATGGCGGACGAGGAGCTACCAGCGGGATGGGAGAAACGTCTCAGCAGATCGACCGGTACGTCGGCGCCGGGCCGTGACGTGATTTTTCGCGATCCCGCGCGAACGGCGGCGACCCTCGTCTCTCCGCGAGAGTCTCGCCCTGCGGCCCGCTGCCGCGGCCGCGTCTCGCTCTCTCACCGGCGCGAGACTAACGGGCCCCCCCGCTCTCCCTCCCCCCCGTAACGTATGGCATTTTTCGATGTTTCGCCGATACCGATCACTTCGCAGCTGTTCGAGGCAGATACGCGTCCGGAGCCTCTTTTTGACAGCTCCGATCGTATACTTCGAAATCGGGAGTTTTTTAAAGGACGAAAGATCGAGTGGGGCGAGCCGGGTATACGGATGCTGCCTCGCTCGCATCCCGGAGATTTTATCGGAGAAACGGCCGGAAAATATTCCGCATTCATTCATCAATTGATTTTTTACCGACACCGCCTATCGATTCGTTGACTTTAATTTATCAGCGAGCTTGTAGAACATCCGGGATGTTGAGCTGATTAACTCATTGATCACGTAAACTTTTCATAATTTTTATTTATTCGCGCATCAATTTATAACAAGAGAGGATAGATCCTAATTCGGTCTAATCTATTTCTATTTCTAATCCAAGTCTGTTTCCAAATTGTAAGTATATGCAATTTTATTCTCAACATTGTTCTTGAACATGTATAATAATATTCATCGAGTTATAATATTCGACTGTTTCTCTTATATGAACGCAGAGCACAAAGTTGATAAAAGTGCTTAGGTTTAGTAATATTAGTATTTAGGTTTCTCTCTCTCTCTTTCTCTCTCTCAGACGGGTGAAATTGTTATAGGTCAGCACTATTATTTAAATATTTATACCAAGGAAAGTCAGTGGGATAGGCCAGATAAACCTGCGGATCCATCAGGCAAGGCGGACGGACCTGAGGAAGTGCAATGCTCTCATCTACTTGTGAAGCATTCGGGATCACGACGACCTTCTTCCTGGCGAGAGGAGAAAATTACTAGGTCAAAAGAAGACGCTCTTGAGTTGGTTAAATGTAAGCCCACAGCTTTGTGATCTTTTGTTACATTGCAATTATTTATTATTGCAAGTAGAATATTTTTATTTACTGTTGCTTATGTTCGCATCACAGTCCTAGACAATACTTTTAAACTGGATCCAATTTTTATAGAGAAAGAGGTTGTGAGCTTCTTGCTCAAGTTTCACTGTGCGAGATTGGATTTGTTTCTAAACTTATTTATTGTTACTATTTAAATGTTTCTTTCAAAGAACCATGCCATTGCGATTCATTTATTCCTAGCTATATTAAATTCATAGACTTTGTTCCTATTAAAGTGGAGTATTTTTTTCACTCAAAATTTTTAGTGTCAATATAGAGTGGTAAATATAGAAATTACAGTACCACTCATAATTTGAATATGACAGATATTTTATTCTTTACTTTGACTTTAAAAACCAAGTAAGTGTTTTTGTTATTAACACTGTCGTTAATACAGATAATAATTTATTAGAATAATATTTATTTTTTTATTATTTATTAGAATAATCGATGCTGTTTTTATTATACATCGATTATAATTGTGCGCATTCTAAATTCACACTTACTTAACTTTTAAAATTAAAATAAAATATAAAATGTATTTCACTTGAATAATTATGAGCTACAGTGTATACCTGTGTTCGACAGGCAACTGCTCTAACATTGAGCTACCCAACATCTTCCATTGTAACTGTGATTACAATAAAAGATATCTTGTTAACAGCTTATAGAGAACAAATCGAGTCTGGTAAAGCGACGTTCGCTGAACTCGCCTCCAAGTACAGCGATTGCAGTTCGGCAAAGCGCGGCGGTGACCTCGGACCTTTCAATCGGGGCGCGATGCAGAAGCCCTTCGAGCAGGCGGCGTTCGCGCTGAAGGTGGGCGAGCTGTCATCACCTGTGCATACAGATAGCGGAATTCACATCATCCAACGGACTGCATAAGCCAGTTCAGCCTGAAACGAATTGCCGATACTTTGCGAGAAATTTTTTTTCTCTCGTACCATCTCTTTCTGTCTCTCTCTCTCTCTCTCTCTCTCACTGTCTTTTAATCTTACCGTTTATAAATTTATGCCAATGGCGTTCTCCCAACATTCTATATACTGGCTGTTGCGGTTCTTATTTAGGTTAGAACTTATATTTATTTGAATTCACCATGTCAAAAGACATTTCTTTAGACGTATTTTTATCTTTAGTGTTTTTTTCCTATAGTCTGAATAATTCCGCTTTGCAATAAGAAATGCAATAACATTAAATTAATGATGCAATCGAGAAAATTTTTAGGCATCACTTTTATCATTTTAAAAACAGAATTGCATCTTATATTATATCATATGAGAGCGCTGAACATCACCTTCGATATTAGAAAACATAATATTTTAGTGAATGTTCCTTGAACGAATATCGTTCAATCTTATTGCAGCACGTAGCAATTGTATAATACGTTAAATGTCTTCCTCGACTTGATGGAAATTAAAATACCGGCTACATGATAAGATACTACTGCTCAACAATTCTGTTTGTCGTTGTAATTGGGGCGAAATTATGCGAAATATTTGAAAAATGCCAATGTACAATATGTTTTTACTGATCGAATCATTATATTGTAACATTGACATGTTCTCAATATTGCATATTGATTAGCAAAATTTTTTACCTAATAATAGAGTTTTATAGTCTTTTACATTAACTTGTATTCAAGCAAATGATAAAGATTGATTTGACTACAATAGAACTGATCTATAAAATATTTTATTTCATGACTGGAGAAAAATTGTGATTTGGCTAAAAGTAAATTTCGTTTTTGTGCAAACTTTTTAAATGCAATGGACAAAACAGTACCAATATTATATTAAAATATTTGTTGTATTTATATTTAAAATAGATTGTGCGAACTGTGAAACGTGATAAGTTTATTAGTTGCTTTTTGTCTCACTTTTTTGTATCACAATTCTTTACGCATTTATAATATGATACGTACTTCAACATTTCAATAAGCATTTTTATTGCTTTGCCTCGCTTAGGGAATCGTAGATACGCACGTATTTTATATAATGTTGGGGGAAGAAAAATCACGAGAGTGGTTGAAAGTATCGCGAATTGAAAGAATTGTAAATCATAATTTCCGAAAAACACTTCCAGTCCAACATTAATATGAGTTTGTCGTCGTTTGCGTAGTATTGCGGGATCAAGTGCCCGCCTACTTCAAATAAATCAATTACACGACACGAGGATAGTAAGTTAAATTAAATTAAAAGAGATATTTTCAACTGTTTCAGCTGCACATATGTTTCCACATTCTGAAAGACGTAGAGATCTTTTGGAGAAATAGTTAATTTTGAAGATTGCCAATTCATATGTAACCCTGTTACATGTAACTTATAATGTATTACGATTGAGCGTATTTTACGTCCGTAACGTAAAATATGCGAGACTAGCACAAAATATGAATCGAAAATCATGTTCAACTGTCTTGCATGAAGTACGAATTAATATATATTACGTGTGAATACATTACCATTAAGATCTCACAAGATGATTTGTACTTGAGTGAACATTAAACGTACATGTAGCAGAGGAATGACGTATATGTGTTAAACTCTCACTCCAGCAAGACTTTGATTGTAACTTTTGAGATTTGCTTGTAATTTAACGCGCTAGTAGTAGCTAGATTTATTCCAATGACTTGTTTTATCATTAATTTTTCCACTACTATTTTTAAAACGGACCATGGTATTGTTTAACCGAATTGTATATAAAGAATATATTTGCATCTTACTTACGGGACGTAGAATTTATGATAAGATTTTGTGTGTTCAATTAAAACTGCTGAAATATTTCCAAATAGATTGGATTATGGGATATTAATTCTGAAAGGACCGACCGTATTTATATATGCTATACATATATATGTATACCATAGCGACTTATTTAGATAGAATTGCAATTTATACGATACAAAAGTTTCCTTTAATTTGTTTACTTCTATTTTTTTACGTCTGTTGGACAAGGGATCATAAAATGCAAAAATTCTGTGCGAAAACAAAGTACGATTGAATGTAACGAAAGAGCGGTCTTTTGACGTTTTGTTAGCGAAATTTTAAAGTTATTCTGGCTCTTTTAGCGTTAAAGTGGAACCGAGGAGTTTAAATGGAAATGCAGCAGAATTAAAGATTCGAATTAAAATCAGTCGCGATGTTTATCGCAAGATCGACAAACATGCGCGACTACTATTGATGACTCACGACTAGGCTTAATCAAATCATTCGTGTTTTCTTGTAGGAAACAAATATGTTACCGTTGATGTTAATTGAAATGTCATTTAACGATTCAAGCATAATAACGTCACTGACGTGCGAGTAATTATAATTACTATCATTAATCATTAATCACTGTCTAATTACACGTCTTTTAATTTTATTGTAGGTATATGAATTGTGATTTGAATGATGAAAAAAGACGGTCATCTCAAATAAAATGATATTTAAACAGTTAATCACTGTAAGTATTCGTGGATTTTGCTTCTTTTTAATGGTAGAAGTATACAAATCTAGTAACGTAAAATTTGAAAAGTCAGTTTGTGCCTAATTCTTTTATAGCAATTTTTACTGCCATTGCTTTAAATAAAAAAAAACATTTTATTTTTTTATTATAAAACATTACAAAATTTAATAACTATGTCAAGATACGGAATTTTTAACAATTCAGTGTATATTCCTTAAAAAGTTTTTATTTTTGAGAAATGAACATAATTGATAATAATAATAAAGCTTATTAGTACAACCTATCGCAGTATTATCCAATACATCTTTCAGTAGTTTGTCTCTCAACTCATAGAGAGAGTTTTAATTGTGGCTGACATGTTTACTTTTAATGATACGTGTTACTTAATCGCTCACATTTTATTCCGCATTTTTTAACTCTGAAAAAGGAAAAGTCAAGGTAGACATACATTAGAAATGTCAAATGAAATATTGCGCGATCGTCACAGTAGTTCGTAAACATGTATTATTTGTAACGAAATATCTCCGTCACTCGCGATTTAAATAAACACATTGCGTTAAATCGGCATTTTATATTAAAATGTTCGCAAGAATCGTCGTTAATTTAAATGTTCATTTGAATATTGAAGATTTTGTATTATAATTTTTGAATTATTTATATTAATTATTTTGACGTTCATAATAATGAAATAATTATTTATCGATATTCAGCAATATGTAGATATTAATTAAGATCGTATTTCGTTATTTCCATGCCCAGTTCGAACCGGTCTGAAATTACGTTTTTTGAAAAATTATTCGATCGTACAAATGAATGTTGGTAATGCTGAGTGACAAGTGCATGTATTGGTAACGCGTGTAGCGGCCGTCATATGTCTGCCTGCCTCGGTACGCCAAACTTAATCGCTCGTTTATTATCCATTTAAAGTAAGGAAGTAAATGTTCCCGTTCATCAAGAACGAAAAACCGGGCGATTGTCGTGGTATGTTAATATTCGCGATAAACGTCATCGTTCTTATCGCTTACAATTTGAACGTCAAAACTGATCAAAACCGAGTTTCGTTAAAATAAATATTGCACGCAAACTTCATTATTAATTTAAATGTCGTTCATTTGAATACTAAAAAGCTTTCTGTATGAATCTTTTTTAGTAACTATATCTCGTTAATCATAATTAATGGCATAATTACAATTATTATAGATGTTTGATATTTGGCAATATTGTATATAAAGATTTCGTCATTTCCACGAGGTCGAATGGGACCGAAATTTATACACATGGGCTTTTTTCACAAAAAAATATTTCGATCGTATGTTGGCAATGCTGTGCGATAACCTCCATGTTTGCACGCGCCGCGCCGGTATGTGTATGTTGCTCTGTCTCGAAAGACATAAATGTTTTTATCACCCCTTGCAGCTTTCCGCATTTCTCGCCTGTAAAAATTTTAACAAACGTTCCAGTAAAGTGCGTCAGGAGTGCCGAATGAAATGTCGCGTAGTTGTTAATGGCGTGTTAATTGCTGCACGCGGTAATTAAAACGGTAATTACACAAAACCACATTTTTCGCGATTTGTTTTTTTTAAACGTGTGAACGTCAAAATCGACAAAGTGACGGGATTAGAATGGCAACAATAGGACCGAGGAGGATATACGCGATGATGCACCGTTTAGAGGTGAGTAAATCCGATATGCATATATAATTTATAATATATGTAGTACACAGAAAATCACTCGATATAATTCAATCATGCTACGCGCTTGAGGGTTATGCTCGTGTTTACTTTACAAAACTCACTTGGAAATTGTCATTATTAGTAAATGCATTTTTAATGTATTTTTAAAATTTGCTGCATTTTAAACTATTTTAAAGAAGTTCGTGCAACAATTTTTGTAAATACTGCATTTTGTTATAATTATTTTTTACCTTCCAATATTTCAGCAATTTTGTTTACTTTTTTCTTTATTTATTTTTTTAAAACCTGAATGTTTCATGAAAATGGTACGCGCGCGGTAGCCTTACAAAATGACTCATTAAGCGCGAAAGGGTTAAAGTGGTCACGCTACCTCGATCGACAGTAATGTGCGATACGCTGATTACTCGAGTGATTCTCTAGCGCGTATATACGCACTTACGCATATAATAACGCTGTATTAAGCATGATCGCGCTAACGTTCGCGTTCTTTCTTTTTTTTACCGAAGCAGAAAATGCAGTATGCTTTTTTACTATTCTGCATAAGATCTTATTTAAGTTTACTATACTTTTATATTAATTGCATTATTATTATTCGATATATAACTGGCACATTTTATGCATACGGAAAATTTCTCACCAAAAATCGTTTTGTGACAAAAATATAGGGACATGATTATTATAAATGACTTATAAATCTTGACTTAAACTAAAAAGAGGAAAAATTTTGATTAATTACGCTTTGGGAATTATATGTCTATTACATTATAGTTACTATTGATTATTTTATTATTAAAATCTTTCGAATTATGCAGTTTCGTAACTTTGAAATGATTATTGATCTGTGTGTATTTACAGCAAATTTTTTTTAAGTAACACACTTAATCGAGCTTATATTGATTTTCGTTACACAGAAAATCACTTTCGCTTCCAAATTTCGAAAATAGCGAATCCCTTAAATAGGGGACGCAAATCCCTTAAACGCTGAACGCGATGATTGATAACACTAATCATTACTGCGAACACGACGCGTACCGCCGCATATTATGTCAATCGCGTCCCCAGGTCGCTCGAGTGTGTGTTGATACGCGCGATTACATAATAATTTGGAGCAAATTTCGCGCGGTGTTCCCAGCTGAGGGGCCCCTGAATGGCGGATTTCCTCCGATCGACTCTGTGGGGCGATATATAGTTAACGCGCGGCGTGTACAGCGCGCCCATTAACGCTTAATTCGATATATATGTGACCTTAGAGAAGTATCCATATATCAAAATAGAGAGACAGGCCAGGGGGTTTGCGTGACACACGGGATGGGTCGCCCCTAATTGAAGGCCCACCCCTAAATAACTCTGACGCTGATCTACTATACACCTCGCCGGCAACCTCGTCGCAACTTAAATATTTCCGCAATTCCGTGCTTCTCCGTATCGTAATTCCGTACTTCTAGGTCGCTTCGGTGACCCCCAATGTACTGGTGCGACAATTCCTATTTTATTCCCCCGAAGTTCGTGATATACGTAACGGAAACGTTTCGTTATACTTATCTCTGTCTGTCTTCCTTTTCATCTGTCTTCGCGCGGATAGATATACGTGGCATTTAAACGACAGGTTTCAGACTTCATCCGCAGCTGGGACGAGATGCGGAAGACACGGACAGTATTGCATACGCGATCACGTCGCGGTTCGCGATTTGACATTGCTTTGACACAATTGTTTCTTTCTCTTATTTTTTATTTAATTAGAGCCGCGAGATCTGCGAAATATCTATAATAATCAAAAGGCTCTAGAACGGCTTTTTGCGCTCTGAAAACTGAAGAATAAAAATTATAGGGGATGAAAGGATATTCCCGACGTCGAACACGCAAATCACTTGATCGGGGCGCGATTTTAGCGCAGCGACGTATTATTTTTCATGCGGCGTTTGTTCTGATGGCACGGGAGTGCGACGGAACTGCGCTCATATTGCGTGCGTGCATCTCCGCATTAGGATACCTACGTGTCTCCGCTTCGACCCTGACGAGATCATTAACGATCAACGGCGGTTGCGCAAACTTCAATTTTTCGTCCGCGACCGACCCTCTGCCATCGATTACCGTAAATTGGTCACGACATTCGAACCTATAAAAACTCGTGGCACGCAACGACGATAATGATTCTATTAACCAGTCGAATCTAATGAATTAATTTCTCTCTTTTTTTTTTCTCTTTTTCATCTTTACTGTCCTCCGTTTTTTTTTGTCCATTATGTCTTATGATTTATGATTGTTACACGCGAAGTGTACCGAAATTATTGCGCGGACTTTTTTTCCGGCGGAAGTCTCTTTGGTAAATAAACCAGAGGTGATTCCCCGTTTGTCCATTTAGGATTAAAATTAGCGTTTTTACCCATTGTTCTCTTCCTCTGATCGTATGCAACGTACTTCTGTGATAAAATACATCTCTCTCGCGTACGATGAGAAAAGGAAGCTTTCTCATCGCGCGAAAATGCGTTTTTTCTCTCGCACGCCTAAAACACACGGTTTTTTCCCCTGAAGCGAACACAGATTTTTCCTTAAACGGGCTAGATAGTGAGCTGTAATACCGATATGCGCCGGTTTTCCTTGAAGAATAAAGAACAACGATTTTGCGGTACGCTGTTGCGGTTGGATTCTCATTGACATCTCGTGATTCGGTGTGAAATCAATATCTTTACAGAATTACTTGCAGGAAATTTTCTTCTGACGTGTTTATGTAACTAATTTCTTTCTTTCACTCTTGAAAAAAATTCTGATAGAGGATAATTAAAAGATTTGCAGCGGCACGCGCAACGAATGTGACGTTAAAAATAACATAACATTTTTGTTTTTGTTTCTATATCGGGAATAACTTATTTTATAGTGAGCGCAGTGTGCCGCAAATCGGACGAAAAGCTAGTTATTTGCATTATTAAGTAATACGGGAAAGCTTATCTTCAAATTTTTAGCAAGCGCAGCGTTTTCAGCCAGCAAAATACGAGTTCAAACGTACATGTAGTACTAATTTTTATTAAGTGTCCCTCTGTACATCTTACATATGCGTGAAGAAGATAAGATTCTCCGTTATACGAGGAATCGCAGAAATACACGGATCATTGAAAACATATGAAAACATCGTAGCAAACGATATCAATCACTAATCACGACAGCGCATACGAACATTATGCAACTGCATGCAGGAGGAAACGTAACGTAACGTTTTCAGCTTGCGTAATCGATGCTGGATTCGACAGTACAATTCTATTGGAAACATATCGTTACCTAATATTTATTACTCAATCTAAGTTTCATTTATTTTAGTACGCGCAGAATCTTCTCTGAAATGAGCGCGTAAAGTTGTACGTGCCTATAACTTATCTTTCGCTCGCGTGTTTCAACGTTTAACGATTTAAATTTTAGTATGCCTAAAGTATTTTGCAGCTGAGTCGCGTGAGGCAAAGATATATCCTAAGTAATAATACATTAAGATTCGTATTCTAAAGTGACGTCATTGTTATTTACTCTGGATTGTTAGTATGATCCTATAGCTTTTTGATATCGATTATTTTACAAGCAATTCGGTATATCTCCGGCACAAATTGATACAGGGTTGTAGAATACTGAAAAAATAAGAAACAATTCTTTATAAGTAAGGTAACAAGAGTCTAAAAGAATTAAACAAAATTCGGCGGTTAGAATCATTATATTTCTACCTATGTATCGCAGCATTGCTGCAATAGTGTCATATCTCGAAAATTGACAATTTTGAGTTGTTCATCATCAGATAAAAGTACACGCCAAAATCCATCTTTTCCAATGAATAACTCAAAATTGTTATTTTTCGAGATATGACACTATTGCAGCAATGCCGCGATATGTTATATATAAAATCTATAATTAGTCTGTGTCTAAAAAAATTTCTCGTTTTATAATAGAAGAGAGATCTATGATATTTTAATATATTTTGTAATTCTTTATTTAAACTTTTCGAATAATCATTTTTTAAAATACTTTCTACTTTTTATTACGTTATTAATAATTCATAAAACTAAGAATTTAAAAAATTTTACACTTATTTATATACAACAAAATTATTTTTTAAAATAAAAAATTTTACACTAAACTCATTTACATATAATAAAATTGTTTTTTAAAATAAAAAAATTTT
>NW_012027046.1:880340-933497 GCF_000956235.1 Wasmannia auropunctata
CGTGTGCTCTTCCGATCTTTTTTACCCTGCAAATCATGTTAATTATGAAACAATATAGTATTTAGGCAAATTTTACTGTACAATAAGATTTCGCAACATGATTTTCAGGGTAAATTTTAAAAGAAAATTCTCTCTGTGTATGTATAATTTTTTCAAAATCGTAATATACCATATATAAATCCTGAGATCTATCTCAAATCTATAAATTTTTGAATCTCTACAGCAGCTTGAATTCGCAAAATTTTAGTATTGAAAATTTTTAGCGTTAAATACATTGTTAATTATAAAAGAAAAATTAGTTTTATGAATATTTTAGTTTTATCTCTTCAATGCATTTACGAATTTCACAAGGGGATGCTCGATATCACAAAGATGCATTTGGCCTAGATAGCTCTCTATGTTGTCAATTGCGCGAATATCTCGTTTCGTGATTCTGATTGTGAGGATCTTCAGTCCCCCGATTCCTGCGTGTTCAATTTGCATGATTCGTGGGCATCGCGAGAAGAATTTCCGACATATAACGATTTACGATGGACGCGCGATCGTGGGGGATAATCATGCCCATCATGGAGAGGTGGAAACCGGCCAGCGGGAGGTGAGTGACGCTTGCGCTGAAAAGCTTCCCTACATAAGTATCGCGAACTAGCCACCACCAAGCTAGTATCGCAGATCGCGGTAGTAACGTCCTAGAACACCTCAGCAAAGTATTCAAGCAAGCAGCCCTCATCTCGGTGGACCAACTAAAGGTGAGTCCTTCGATGGAATGCAACCGGTGGTCGATTTCCACGATGCCGCTTCGCGAAAATTGTCTGACAATTTTATAGAACTTTGTAAATAACAAATGATTTTATTAAAATTAAAGTTTATAACGTGGCAAAAATGCAACGCTATAATTAAAAATGCAAATATTTTTAAATCCAAAATTTTTTAGAGGAAATGCTAATAAAATATTACCAATGTATGCGGTTTTTAACAGAGATTAATTTTTTATCAGACAGATTGAATTTTAGATGCTCAAAGTAAAATTGTTTTGTCAGAATTAGCTAAGAAATATATTTTTATCGTATTTATTCATTACATTACTTTATTGTTTTTTTTAAATTTTGACACTTTATATCAAAGGCATAGACGAAATTATTTTTTAAAAATACGTTTCCAATGAACATGATAATTTTTAATTTAAAGAGAATTTTTATCATACGACTGAATTTTAGGTGCTCAAAGTAATATTATTTTGTCAAAAACTGGCTAATTAAGGGACATATTTCTAGTGTATTTTTTGAAAACTTTACTTTATCAAACACCCAAACAAAACTATCGTTGAATTTTTAATTATTTGCTTGATTATTTTTGTTAAAATATCAAATGAAATGACAGCTTTAGCAACAAGTCCGTTAAAAGATTAAATTTAAACATTTGAATAAAAAATAAATATAACATTTTTTCTTCGCGTTTTGAAAGTTAAATAATAAAATTAAATAATTAAATTTATTTCTATTGCATTTTACAACATTTTATTTTGTCTATTATTTTCAGTAGAGATTAAGATTTCTTATATTTTGTAATGTAGATATATATCTATTGCAATACGCATTTATGACACTATAAATAAAAAAAATTTAAATTAAATTATGTTAATAAAATTATGTTAATAATAAAAAATATGACATTGAAACGTTCCTCAATGAAATAAAATTATATAGATTCATACTATATAATCATCATATATATTCATTAAAAATGGCGACTATACGTTGAATAACATGATAGAACATAATTAGGATAATCAACATAAATTTTCCAAGTAATCATTGTGAAAATGTGTATTATGAATACTATGTTATTTCCTCTCGAAGGTTAGGAAGACGCTTTGCATATTTTGCTCTTATAAATTGTAAGGTTCCCTTACTATTACCTTAGACCTTTTCCCTATCTAACACTATTCATCAGGTAAAAGTGTCGATGACTCTCAACTCAACTGATATCTCCATTTAAGTTTAATGAACGACATAACATTTGAAATTCTTATTTTTTGTTTAATTTGTGCGATATAATTACTAAATTTAATTTCGTAAATATATCCTTAAGAAAAAATACTGATTATACGCATTAGCCGCATCAGTAATTGATGACATTGAATCAGTTTTTATCAATAACTGGTAATATTTTTATCAGTAACTGATGATACTGCATCAGTTTTAGCTACATTTTTTCTTAAGGGTATAACGGTAAAACGTAAGTTTATCACGATAATTTAGTTGCCAAGAGATTAGGTTTAGTTGCCAATTAATTTACAAAAATCGAGTAAAAGTCATTGCTCGTTATCACGGTTATCGCATAAATTTGCGGTTCAGTGACGTGATTATTGTAAAGAAAGAAAATACTAGCGATTTACGTGGTCAAAGTCAAGGTGTTTGAGTCATTCATATATTTAATTACGCTCGGTGCATTCATATATCTCATATCAATACTGTGTGTGTGTGTGTGTGTGGGTGTGTGTAAATATATATATATATGTATATATAATATACATTTTATATATATACATTATAAGTAATTGCCAATTATTTTATACTAATTTATCACTCATGCAACATAGTTACAATATATAAAATATTGTAAACTGTTTACCAAAGTAAAGAACGCCTCATCTTCATCAAATTTTAGATCAGAATTTTTTGTCTTTGTGTTGGATTGTTTGAAATATTTTTTAAATTACTTCTACACATTTATAAATTGTTCTCTTAATTTGCTAGTGTATGATATTTTCATTGAATTGAAAATTCTTTAACTTTTTGGGAAAATCTTCGTGAAGTTTATACGTTTAGGATATGAATCAAAGTACACGATAAGTGGATAAAAAAATGTACTCACACACAAAAAAAACATTGCAGCGGTTCGTTTTTTTGTGCGTGAGACTGTAGCTAATTTGAAGACAAACAAGTAGGTATATTGACTGCAAGTATTACGAATTCTTCTTTAAGACTTGCATGCGCGCGTTATGTCATAATGTATTGTTTATAATAGTAAATTGGTGTGACTGTACAGTCGTCATTCTTTCCGGTCTACACGTGCCAATTCCGTGTCGTAATACATGTACGAATATATGTCGTATATATATATTTCCTCGTTAAGAATTGGATACGATAACGAACAAATTATTTGCTAATCGTCGTTCCTACGTAATTGTACTTTCTTCGAATTGCTTGCATGATGAAGCGGCGCAAATATAATAAAACATCCTTTATAGTGAATAAAATCTTAAAATCGTGTTCCCCCGAATCGACTTCACGAAACGCTCCACATCTATCCTTGAATTTGGTAAATTTTTTAGCTGTAAACACACACACGTATGCAATACAACGTCGAACCAGATTTATATTGCAACGATAGATTTATATAACAAATCGCGGAATTAGATTAAAAATGTGATGCGGATTTTTGCGCTAGCGTATTTTTTTTCACGAAGATAAAGCAATAGATAACAATGCCGCAATGCTAATTTCCCTTGATAAGCCGGTTCTGTCATTCGTGCACGATACGCGCGGCGCACAAGGGCGATCTTTTGTGACGTGCCGTAAGTAAATGAACCACCCGCCCCGCCGACACTGACCCACATCGCGAGAATAGAAAAATGTCGAATCTCATGAAAGCTTTATGTACCAGATACACTCGTCGTCAAGTTAATCCGCGCGCCTGTTGAAGAGTTGCCGCACCCAGATATGTAAATAATTGGCATGATTTATCCGCAGCTAATCCTAAATATCGCCGCGTAATCGCCACCGTTTAATAATCGCGCGATTAACGATATACAAGTTTTCACGCGGCACAAATAAGGATTTCTTTTTTTTTTTCTTACTGTGGAAAATCGCGAAAGAAAAACCGGTGTAAACCTTTCCGTCAGAGAACGTCTCCCTAATGGCCGTTATTATGTAGGACGACAATGCGCGTGTCGAGTGCCGACTGCCATGCAGTTTGCAGCCAATTTAAATTTATGTCATAGAAAATACCGCCACGCACACAATATTACGGAGGCTTATATTAACATATGAATGCGTGTATATACATGCAAGCAATATATGTTCTCGTTGTTTCCCCGTGTAACGGTATTTTTTTTTCCACGTATTATATACCTATACTCACGTATGTTTACTCCGTTTTCTCGTGACAGGTTCGGTCGTGCATATGCCATTCTAATTGATTGGTTTCGATCTAACTGGCCTCACAGTGGAAAATATGTTGTTTTAGAGCCAATATCTCTGTTTTCTCGAACGAGATGGAAAATGTGATACCTATACTGCATGTTTATTCCCGACGTGTAAAATAATGCATTATACGAAGATAATAATTATGCACTTCCGTAAACAAGACTGATATGTGTTTGCTTGTATGTACATCTTGTACATACATCTTGTATATACATCTGGTTTTGCTGAAACTATTGTATATATATGACATAATTATTAAGATTTCTATTAGTCATTTTAATACATAAATAATGCACACGAGGTAATAATAATTAATATTTATTAACCCAAATAGTGAATTACAGCATAGTGAAATATATATACAATCGGTAATTGGATTTAATTACAAAATGGAATCAACAAATTTGTCTCGTGATAATTACATGAATATAATAGAATGTATCACATGCCTATATCGGTAAATTATAATTTGTCTTACTCAATTTCTATTTTATCTCGTTGAATAGCGAGTTCCATATACAACCACAGTTGCAACCACATTGTTCCTGTGGATAAAGAAATAAAATTATGAAAAATCATTAAAAAGAACATATTAATTGCTTTTTCTTCTTATGTTAATCGCTGCTGTCCTCGAAGGAGGACCAATCCGGCCAATGGATGGACACCTTGATTGCTACAGATAATTAAAATACTTATCAGTTACGAAGAAAAAGAAAATTGTAATGGAGATTTTGAATGGAGGAAAAGAGATCATATGTGTAATCGGTAATTAGATTTAATTACAAAATGGAATCAAATTTGTCTCGCGATAATTACATGAGTATAATAGAATGTATGACATGCCTATATCGGTAAATTATAATTTGTCTTACATAATTTCTATTTTATCTTGTTGAATAGCGGGTTCCATATGCACAGTTGCAACATCCTTCTTGTGATAAGGAAACCTTCTTGGGATAAAGAAATAAAATTATGAAAAAATTATTTAAAAAGAACATATTAATTGCTTTTTCTTCTTATATTAATTGTTCCTGTCCTCGGACGAGAATCCGGTCAATGGAAGGACACCTTAATTGCTACAGATAATTAGAATACTTATCAGTTACAAAGTAAAAGAAAATTGTAAGGGAGCTTTCGAATAGAGGAAAAGAGATCTTCGTGGTATTCAATTCGTGAAAGAGATTGAGAAATGCGAAACTCGCTGAGGGTGAAAGAAAAACTCTCGCGCCTCGAGAGGAGAATACTGAACTCCGCCGGTTTCGATCCATTTCGTGCACGTGACATACTGAACCGCAGAGTTTGGGTCAAGGTGACGCGCGAGGGTCGCGCCGGTGTGTCCCAGTGAGTGGCGTATACACGAAACATTGGCATAAATTTATCGATAAAAGGCTATTCCCGGATAAGCCACTTTTTATGACACTCTTAAAAAAGGTGCACACTCTACTTTTGCTCTTGTAACCTTGACGACAACTCAAATCCAAGAAAATCCGCGATCGTACTTCAAGAACGCGATGAGGGATCAACTTCTCGGCGAGCTCGGGAAATTTTAGAAGTTCCGTGAGATACGAATTGAAACGTTTGAGAACCAAAGCCAAGAATTAAAATTTTCGGTTTCTACAGACCTACAGAAATCAAAAGAAATTTAAAGGAATTCAAAGATCAATCAGAAATTTAAAAAAATTGAAATTCTGAGAAAAAAAACTTAACAAGGATTATAGCTAAAATAGGGTGATTTTGAATATAAACCTCTGACATTCTATGCTCGAAAGATTCAGATCTCAGATTAAAAAATTTGATCTTTGAGAAGCTTTGTATATGAAAAAGAAACGTGTTCGCCGCATCACAAACGACCGTTCTGTCATCGATCGTAATTTCGATTAAGGTGAGACGTGGAGGTGTAGATTGAAAGTTATCCGCAGGGGGCTAATTTAATCTGGACGCGTGCCAAATTGTCGCTTACGAGCGACCTCGGGTTTTTTGATACCTGCGAATTTAACGTTAGCCAGCGCTTTTCGCCGGCCACTTTCTTCATCGTGCGGGTCGAGGGACGTAAGTTCTCGGTCCTTTTCTGTCGCATACGTGACACACTGAACTCGTGCGGCTTACTGTGGGTCAGCGGTCAGCATGTCTGTGCGATTGCACGTATTTGTTTTCGCGTGTCACCATGGCGATTGTAGCGTCAGTCACACAATCGATTGTCACTCCCACTCACATGTTATGTGTCACGCGTGCAATGCGGTGCACGCCCGTATGTCGCGTACATTACATACATATATAATAATCGGCTGCCACGTGACGCGCGTCATATTTCGTCCCGAAATGCGAATGAACGGAAGAACTGCCGTCACTCACGCGATATATTGGCGGCGCCGCGGCCTTATCCGCCCAGAGATTTGTTTAATGCGAGATTAATGACGGGATTCGGGGTAACACCCCGTGAATTGAGGACGAAGTGTAGCCTTCGCGAAGGATCCGTAAATACCTAAATCGATCTATCAAACGCGGCAGATTCGCGATGTCATGGATTCACGAGAGATTATATGATACAGGAAACTCGCGAAATCCTATACGTTCAATTTTTTGCGAAACCTGGAATACAATTGCCAGGATGTGTTACAGCGACGAGTCCATAAATTTGTGGAATCGGACATTCGTAAATCCGAGGGAAATGAGACTAGGGTTCTGCACAGTGCCGAGAAATCGTAAATCCAAGAATCAGCAGACCGAAAATTCGATGGACCAAAGAATTCGCGAGACTAAAAACCTTTAAGATTTTAAAAATTTTCAGATCAATCTGGCGTCAAAAACGCCAGGATTTTGAAATTGTAGGTTGAGAAATTACGATCGAAGGTTTGTAAATCAATTGTATGAAACATGGAAATTCTAAACGTAATAATCTCTTAACTTCAAAATGATATCAGGGATCAAAGTCCTATAATATATCACAGATCCGGGGGCGTTGCGACCGTTTTAAGTGCCTTTACGCTGAAAATGACTCGCACGCACGGCAAACCGTTTTACTTTTTAGTAATATAAAAGAAATTTTACCTATTGTAAAATTTTTAAAAAATATTTGTCTAAAAAATATTACGATTCTTATTAACGAATTAAAATTACGTCGCGACATAATAATAATTTTATGAATTAAAATTATGTCGAAGCATAATAGAAATTTGGAATTATTATTATGTCGGGATGTAATTTTAATTCATCGAATTATTATGTCGCAACATAATAATAATTCCGCGTATCATTTTATTCTTGTTGTTCACCGAATATTAAACAAGGATAAAATTGTAGCACGCAGTCGATGTTTCACAAACGCAGCCTAAATGGAGTTTTACAAATGTCACAAGAGCTAGAGCATGTCGAGCCAAATAAGTGCGCCCCTCAAACTTTTGCGCCCTACGCTGGAGCGTATGGTGCGTACTATATCGTCTCCGCACAGATCTATAACATCAAGAATTTATAATACTTAAAACCCTCTATAAGATCATTAAGGATAAAAGTGCATAAATGGTTTATGAATTCATGACATCTGGCGAGTTTGCATAAAAAATGTTAGTTGAAGTCCATTTAGATTCATAATAGAATCCAGGATAAAATTCTGTACGTAAGGTTGTTCCTTATTACATATGAAAAACATTTTGAAGACTATCAGACTATAACACACATAAAATATATCTACTAAAATACACACGTATATTAAAATACACGGCGTAAGAAATTATAAATAGAATTCTATCTTAAAATCTGGCGCAATTTATAAATCGTTGTTTAAAACGGACTTATGACTTCACTGAAGCGTAGAATACACATTTCTGGTACCATGTTAAGACTACCAAAACAAAAGCTCTACGCTATTAAAGGTTTAAAGACTTTAAAGCGATTACTTCTCACTTTTTTTTGTTTTGGACGATAAATTTTCCTCTACATATTTGCCCAGTGATTCAACGCTGTTAAAAGTTAAAGAGCAAACAAGTTGCGGGCATTTAGCCAGGGATTAGTGGTGTTGAGCCGTGGCATTAACAAATGCTATGAAAATTAGCGAATGCTTTATGAAAGTTGATTTGTCACTGACTGGTATCGTTCACATTTTTCTACGCGTTGCAAACTGCATTTATTTTACCCGAAAGAAATAATTATTTTTTTTCTAGCGATAATAAAACATATTTAAATAATTAAAACTGTAAAATAAAAAAAATAAAATGGGCAAATGGTTATCGAAAATAATTGGCGCGATTTGATGAAACTATTTTCGATGTTTTAAAATTTATTACATCATTCTTTCAAAGGATAAAAATTCTCCTGAAATAATTTACGCGTTTATTAACATAACGCGCACGTGATCGTGAGAAACCAATTTGTACTTTAATTTTATCTCAAACGACGTACAAGATTTTAATTTTTTTCATATTCTTATCACAGAACTATTAATATTCTTTCCGTGACGGAACTTGATGTCGTACAAAGTGAGAATAGCGTGTCTAAAAGATGCGGCCCCCGATGCACTTACGTGGTGCATACCGCGAATGCGTGCTCGAACATAGGGTGGGGATGCACAAAGAAGGGTAGACCTGCGTGTTTGCCCCTTCAGTCCAGTGGATAACGCACCTCTTCGTCGTCGTGCACGCCGTCGTGCATCCGCGCATCCGGTACAGTTGTCGCTTACACGTGACACTATTTTCGTGGACCACGTATATATCTATATATCTATATATACGTACATATCTATACATGCATCGTCGTCATTGACATCGTATCACGCTGCGCTGGCCTGCCACTGCCAACCGCATCTGGCAGTATACGCTCGTATCTCTGGCGCTGTGTTTAAGTGTCACCCCCGCGGATGAACCCCATTCGTCAGCAGTGAGAAGGAAAGTCGGCGAGGTATCTTTTTTCATTTATCAAATTTTCCAGCGCCATAAATTCGAATTGTTTTGCCTCGCGAGAAAAGCGTTGCGCAAATGTCTTTTCGCATTGAAAAATTTCCTTCCCCTCGCGCGTTTTATCACGATAAAAAATTTATTTTAAAGTCGGCTTGTATATTCTTTAACGGAGTTATTTAATCAAATGTTTAAGTGACACATTTAAAAACGTCGATCTCTAATATTTTATCCATAAAAAGGAATAAAGCAAAATAAAATGATCGGTATCTTTCGCTGCATATTGAAATTGTGTCGTTAAGGATTTTGACGACTGTGACTTAATTGTTCGCGAGTGATTCTTTGATTAGTAATAATGAGGGTCTTGACCTTGTTTCAGTGAAAACAAATTTGATGTGTAAACATTTTGAAAATCTAATTGAACAATAAATTAAAGTGATGTAAAATCCCATGAGACTATACAAGATGGTTTAAAATTCGTGGACGTTAAAAATAAATACACGCATATAGAATTTTTGAAAGTCAAATTGGTGCGCCCTTATACAAGTGCGCACCAATCTTATATATCAGATTTATAATTATAAAAAGAGTACGTCTATCAATAAAAATCACGCTTGGCAACATGATTGCATTCTCTAAATGTTTAAGCTTCTATCATTAGCATTCGATCGAACTTATAAAAAAATAGCCAGTGATATATTATGATTATATTTCACAATTATCAAGATCGACGTTTTATAATCTATCTATCCATCTAATATAATGATTCACCAGTTTATTTATGAGCACACAAGTATTGACAAATTGTAATCGATAGAACTTTGAGTCGATATATCAATCGCATTCTTTCAGCATTTTTACAAAAATATAGAATATGTAAATATATAAAGTAATTATAAAAATTATAATACGACAAATAAAATAAATTGACAGTGATAAATTATACCTGTGTAAATCACAAAAATATTCCATTAAAAATTGGTACATTTATTAATTGCGGAGAAGCACTCTCTAGACGTACTGGCGTACTATTCTCGTAAATTACGTATACTTGGCGAATATGTGCAGATTGTATATCTTGATGACAGTTTAGTAAGTGATACACTTTTCTTTTATAAATAATTGATTGTACATTTGTCATGAGATGAGTCGCATAGTTCATTGACCGATGAACTTTGATCTTTGATCTGCGTACTTGTTAATGATATAGATTGTTTAGAAAAAAAATGTAATTTAATGATCTAAAACTGACTTACGAAATTGATAAAGCTATTAATATTCTTGGGCAGTTGTTAGACATGATATATTTTCGTGACCAATCGTGACTTTTATGAATTTCTTACTATAATTTAATTAGTCTTTTAAAATTGTTGATATTGTTGTAATACAAAATTAGATATTAATTAATCACATATTAATTAATAATATATATTTTAAAGGCATTCTTTGCATTGCTTATAAACATAAGAAAGCACACGCATTTAGAAACATCATTTTCAACTTTTAAGTTAAAACAAATAATTATATATAAAATACTAACAAAATATGTAAAAAAATAAGTAACCTTCATATTCAGGCATTGAATTTAATTGCTCAATGTCTATATTTTTCTTTAATTTAACTAACGCGAATGAAACAAAGGAAATGAATCCCTTGGCAGTGAGGAACGGATTTGTACAGAACGCCCTTGGTGATGGTGTGTCGGAAATAGTTGGCATGATACTGTCATTGTTCGTTTGACCCTGAGAAGCAACAAATAGTACATTCCGGAAACTTGGCACAGTGATGGACCATTGCACCCGTAAAAATATTTTATATCAAAATTTGATCACTTGATATTTTATCAAGATCGCTAACAAAATTGATTTTGATAAAACAAAATTTTATGAGTGACGTACGTCCGCGATAAACATCTGATCGATCTTGTTTTTCCGATCTAATATTTTTCGATGAGATAAATTAAACGATCTCTTGATTAATATTTTATTATTTTATAATGACGATTTTTGAAGAAGTATAGAGCGCAATATATGTAATTTTTAGTGAATTAAATTAATTTTCTAATATATAATTATAATTAGTTATATATAATAATTATCTGTCGATAAAAAATAAAAGAGATAAATTAAATCTTGATATAAATGTTTATACATATTTAATATATTTTCCGATCAATAATAAAATATATATATATATAATGTGAATATAAACGTTTTTTGCAAAGCAAATTAATAAAATTAAAAAAAGAGTTTTTTAATTAAAACGCATTAACAAAAATGATTTCATAAGTATAAAATCCAAAAAAGAAATTGTTTATTTTGTACAGTGCAAGACAATTTCTAGAAACATATTTTATATGATATTAAAATAACGCGAAAATTCTCGTAATAGCATAGAATGTTCCATTATTTCGATATAGAAATTTTATTAAAAACCAAGGAGTATGTGTGTGTGTGTGTGTGTGTGTGTATGCATCTAAAATTCCTTAAACGCACGAGCGCCTTCCTTTCAAGTTGTAATTGACGCTCCTGATTGACTTCATGGCTTCTTTTCAATTTGGTTCACTAGCTGTGACGCTCAGCGTGAGGCTCTTCATCTGAAAACATACGAAACCTGCCCACACAATTAGATTCAAAAATTATAATAGTCTACGGAAAAGATCTTATTTTAAATCTTAAAGCTAAGAATATAATACGCTCTTCTAAAAATTATTTTTCGTAAAGTTATTTCAAAACTTATATTAATTTCTTTAATTATAAAGTAAACTGCTAAATTTTTAAGAATGTAAAGCCATCTATAAATATATTTTTTTTCTTATATGAAACTTATATTCTTATTTGATATATAAGGTAAATATATACGTATTTTAAATATTTGTTTAAGCATAAGTAGTTTGTTTAAATACATGTAAGTAGATTTTTTTATTCTTATATTATATGTATACAAATATGTGTCAGCTTTTACATTCTCTAATAAATATTCCGCATTACATTGAACGATTGAAATATCGATTATGACCAGGTTGCTATTTTTGCAGTGGATATAAGATCCGCGTATGCGTTGACACATACATTTTTGCAAAGAGACATCTGCAGTGTACGCCGATATAAACTCGGTGACAAAAAATTTTGTTTCGCGGCACCCCGTATAAGACATCGATCTTCCCTGTTGTCAACCTTACGAAGCGCAGCTTGCAAAAGCGCGCAATATATTCGATTTCCGCGAATAGATATATTCGAATGGGGTTAAGTCCTTAAATGAAGGATGCATATAAGGACCATTGACTGATGGCAAGTGTAGGTCAGTGGAACGCTTTACCCGCCTTCGTACTCTATCGTGCGACCTCGTAAATTCGTAACGTATAAACGTAATAGAAATAAAAATACGCGAAACGCTGCAAGTGACACTGCAGTTTATTTTTTTTTTTTTGTAATATTAACAAATTCGCTGTATCGTCATGTTGCGGCTCTTGTCATTGCTGTACTTTAAAGCACAACACGAAACAACAATATACATGAAAATTTTGGATGACATAGCGCAGTTATTATTTTAAAATAATTTTATAATAATTATGAAAGTCGAAATCATTTTATAATAATTTTGTAATAAATTTATTGTTAAAAATTATGTTGTCCTACTTACAATTTTGATCTTAAAATATTTAAAAAATATTGTAGATTATGTAAAAATAAATGTTTTTACGTAATCTATAATATTAAAAATCAAAAGTAGAATAAGACTATAGATATATCGATTTTCCTCTCTCGCGTAAAACAAAATAAATGTTTGCTCAATGTCTTATCAATACGTTCGATAAAGCTGTACGAGATATTTGATTTTGCTTTACGTTAATTTACTTTACAGCTTATCGTTGAAGTATGTTTTTAATCATTTCAACTCAATCTGTCTTAATGATTCTCTTCGATCATTTAATTTATCAAGATCATCTTTAAATTTTATCAAGATACAATTACGAGATTAGGTTTTGATTTAAAAAAAGACTACAAAAAATATAATTGGAGTTACAGTTCTCGATCAATTTAATTTAGCCTAAAATTATCCGAGCGTTGTCTGGTGGATCAGGTGGAAGTTAATATTTCTGAGATTATGAAATTGAGATTTCTTGAGATTATCAAATATTTATATATATTTTTTTTAACAAAGGCACGATAACGAAAAGCGAGACGTCGTGTGTCAACATGCCAGGCTTATCTATAATTAAATGCGCGTTTACCGGCACACATTGTATTGCTTATAAAATTATCCGGATTTTTTCACGTATATGGTCGTTAGCCTAACTAATTGCTTGATATATTGTATCTTATGCTCTGTTTACATAAATATGTTGGATAAATTAACTCGTCTCGCGAGATTTTTTTTTTTTTCTTTATGTCAAACTCTTAGTCGAAACTACCGACGGATGTATCTATATTTTTGTCATTTTTTTTAACGGGAGAAATATATAAAAATACAAAAGAATTTTTTCTTACTCAAATACGAAAGAATGAAAAAAAAATCTTAAACAAATATCGTAGTCCGAAAGGTTTAGATTAACATTCGATTGACATAATGTTAGCAAATATCATGTGTAATGTGGAATAAGGAGATCGATCGCTGTCTATGGTAGCGAATAAGTAAGGTTTTATCGACCAAAAGGGTAGATTCGACGGAAACGCGCGTGTACAGTCGCTTTCTTCAAAGAAGACACTTTGTCTTCTCGATCGATTCGTGCTGATCTTTAACACATAGAAAATTTATCATCCTTAATGTCTCTATTAATATCAATAAAAGTTAAATAATTAATTTGTCCTTAATAAAAAATTCAAAGATTTAGAAAGAAATCTTTGCTTTTTCTAATTGATGTTTTCATATGTATATCTCTATGTAAGTATATGTAGATATATCACGAAATAGAGCAATATGTCGAAAACGATAATAGAGAGATATGGAAAGAATTTATAAAATATAAAACATAAGAAAATTTTGTGATTTTGAAAGGCTTTAATAAAAGCTCATAATGAATAATAATAAAATAACTGTGCCACATAATTAAAAGTAATTCTTTTGCAACACTCTTTATTTTTCTGAACTTTCTAGATATAATCTGTTTACGGTTTGCTCGTGAAATCGAATTTCCTGAATATCGTCACTCGTTAGACGTCACGCGTCTCGTGAGAGACGAGATCTCGAATTTATCTGCGGAAGGCAGCTATGGAGAGGTCAACGATATAACATGATTTTGCAATCGTTGAACGATTAAAAACGAATATTATCGTCAGAATATACCGATAATAGTGATAAGAAACAGCTATTAATATAATGCTGAAATAAGTACTAATTTGTTGTGACTTAAATGCTCGTTCGTTAGTTATCATATTGACATTAATGACCGATCTACTAATTCTATGTTACATTGTGCTAATCTTCTTTAGCTTGCATTAATGAGGGGGTCTACAAAACTTAAATGTTTGCATGATTACAAGTTTTTAACTTGCAGTTTTATTAATTTTGTTAAAATTACATATATATATATATATATTCAGTATATTTATATAATGTTATTTATACATTTATATAAAAATTGTTTTAAGATTTTATTTATATTCTTTAAGTATTATAATATAGAATAAATAAATTTAATATTCATGCTTTTTTATTCATTAAAATTATATGTCGGGACCTCGACAGATTAACGGTAAATGAAATTTCCACAGAATCAACGCAGAACGCTTGATATAACAATTATAGCAAGCATTTTGTAAAAACAAGCAATTTATTTCAAGTGACAAATGCAAAGCCAACGCAAATTCATAGTGATTAATTAATCGCATTGACGTAATAGTCGCTTTAACACACTTCACTGATTGGGGTAACACATCTCTTTAATGACGTCCTTTAGTCACGCGCGGGGATATTCGGTTTGGTCTTATAATTATCAATGTATGAAGAAAGATGAATTTAATCTTGGAATAAAAAGAAGAGACATTATACAGTAAAGCATTTTTTGTCATAGGGCAAAATTATTAAATTATATTTTTGTTGGTCAATTAAAAGGATTTAAAATAAAAATACAATTAATCGCGTATATTAAACGTATTTTGAAACATTTTATAGAAACTTTGTAAAAATAAACAATTAAACAATTAAATATATTTTACTGGAATATATATTCAAATAACCAATTAATATAAAAAAATAGATATATAAAATACTTTATTAAAAAATAATAATAATTTAATAACAGTTTAATTTTATCAATTAATATATATTATTAATAATATAATTTAATATTAATAATTTAGTAAAATATCAATTTTAGTAAAACATTAATTTTATGGATAAACAGAAATTTCGATACTGAAAGTACATAACTGGATAAAATGATGTAAGATGTAGCTGATGTAATAATAAGCTGATGTAAGATGTAATAATAATTAGCTAAAAACGTCAATGTTACAGATTTTTTATGTTATGATTTTTTTTTTACGCAGTATAACTCTCGGTCTAACTAATGTCATACCATTTGCATAATATCTTTTTAACTAGTTGAGAAATTCTTTGTCTTTTTATTTAAGTAAACAGAAGAGTATTTATTTTAAAACCAAGTTAATAGTTTTTCAAGTGTTTTCCATAAAATAAAAAACACATTCTTATTTCGATTGCTATAACACCATAAAATAGTGCTAATTCCATTCTACAGCAAGTAAAGAAAAAGAGAGAATGAGAACGAAAGAGAGAAAGAGAGGTAATTATTACTTATCGTATTTACAAGGACAAAAACGTCGTAAGCAGCGATAAGATAAGTAGAAAGCTTGGCATTTTGTTTCCCGTACGGCGGCAAATAAGTAAGGAGGAGAGGTCAGTTGCATTTAGAAATTATCAATGGATTAATGGAATATTTCGAGATATCTTTTAACAAAAAAAGAAATTTGAAATTCGCTTTCATAGGCAACTTTTATTTTTTACGTTTCGAAATTATAAATCTCTCTCTCTTTCTCTCTCTTCTTTATATATTTAAATAATTTAGAGGGATCAAATTTGGTGTCTGCGGAATTCGGACATAACGGGTATCCGGAATATCCGGATGAGCCTGTGCGAATTCAGATAATAAATACTTGGATATATAAACTACGCAACGTACCAATAACCATATAATGCTAACATGAGAGATGCAGTGTCTCTTATTTTATTTGCGCGTAGAAGACAATTAGTGTCAGGCTTCACATAAAGTCACAGCGTGTTTCTTCTTTTACGCATTTCTTAGAAGCTTTATTTGTTAAGATATGACTTCAAACATGATTTTTTTACAATTTTAATAGTAAATGCAATGAGAATTTAATTTATTTTTCACGTTTACTGTTTAACGATTTAAATTAATTTTTAAATAATTTAAAGATCAACTTTTTTAATGATAAATAAAATGCTTTTTTTGAACAGATTATACATTGTAAAATTTTTAATTTTGAAACATTTTGATTTTTGTATTAAGTATTACATATTCAATTCATATTCAATTCAATTTAAAACGTTTAAAATAAATTTTCTACATATTATACAGTTTAAATAATCTTATAATTTTATTTATAGTTACATATGTAAATATAAATAATTTTATATTGTAATAAAATGTAATTACATGATTCAATTATCTAGATTATCAATTTACGAAGCAGATTATATGTATAAAATAAGAGTAAAATGAATAAAATAATATTCAGGAATTCCAAATTGTGAAATATTTTGTGCACTTTTAAAATACCTAATCTGCTGTATCACTATTAAATCGTCTATGTATTAATAACGTGTTTTCAAGGTCTTGTTAAAAATTCACGTGTGAAAGTTAGTCACGTGCGAGATCGATTAAATTGATCGTATCACCCGCGTCGAATAGTCATCGAAATTTATTGACTAGCCCTAGCTGTTTCACCGCGATATACCTAATCAATTAACGTGGATCTACCTCTCATGTGTATGCAGATATCTTGACATAGCGTTTTCAAGTATGTGTTAATCGTGCGTAACGCGTCGCGTAAACATTGTCCGTGAACTGATTAAACGAGTGAGTGATCACGTGAACGCAAAGTGCATACTTACATTCGTGCTTGTTCAAATATCGATCAGTTAAACGTTAATTCGCGAATCCATTTGCAGGTATATTAAGCCTTAATTCGGGTAAACTTGATCTTTAGATTTTATGTAAAAGGAAACAGATTTTATAAATATTATATTGTTATAAATATTTTATTATATTAATAATAAATTATTTATAACGTATTATTATTTATGACATATAACAGTATCTCTTCCTTTTTTAATATTCTCTATATCTTATATAATTATTCTTGCTTTCTCCTCTCTCTCTTCTTCAATATTATAATTATGTTTAATTATTAATGTATTATACATAAAATACAACTGTTTTAAATCAACTACTTATAATTTAATTATCTGTTTCAATATTTATATACATATAACTACTAATAAACTGTTGGCAACAACATTTTATAAATTTTATTATTTTTATGTTATCCTCCTTTTATGAATATAATTAATATTTATAATTAATATTTAATCGAGTTATGTATAAATATTTAAGTAAATAAGTAAAATAACAATACAAAAGTTAAGATGAAATATTTAAATATATTAATAATTATGATTGACATCTAAAATCAAATATAGCTGATCTTTTATATTCATCGAATATTTCTTTATAAATTCAATGAAATCGTCCAAAAACGACATCGGTTAATTTTTCGAAAGTCAATGACCACGTTTTCACTATCAGCACAGTGGTTCTCACGACAATTAACTACTTGAACAATCACTCTTTTGAACGCTCCATCACATACGTTAGCATTTTTTATTCAATAAACGTGTCAACCGCGCATGACGCGTACATTTTATTCCTCTTCTTTCATTTCCGCCTGCATATTGTGGTTCGACTAATTGGCGTTTCAGCCACGAAACGTCTCGACAACTTTTAACTTGTCTCGTTACGTCCTGTTTATTTATCTTAATTTTGAACAAGCAAGAAGATTCAAGTCTTGTTCTTATCTGTTACATATTCTTCGAAAAGAGATATCATCAATTATCTTGAAGTTAATATAACACATTTGATTTATATTTTACAATTAGAAGAGCAAATCTTTATTATTTGCTTGTATGATAGCACATTTGCCCTATTTATTTCATTACACTTATTCTTACTTTTACCAGTACTTTTATCAATAGTTCATGAATTTCTATTAACTTACATTTAGGAGAAAAGAATAATTCAATATCGATTATATATCTTTATAGAAAGTAATATTTATCTCAATATTTATAAGTATATTTTCAAATTGTAAAACATATCAATACTTAAAGTTTATGTTTTCAAAATATCGTTAAAAGAGTAATAATAAGTTATAATAATAATACAGAAAATATTTCAAAGTGAGAAACTCTTGTACGATGACTAATAATTGTGATACGATGGTATCTAATAGAATATTAATGACGTGATGATTTAGAACGCCGACGTAGGCACGATAACTGGACAGGATTTGTAGCTTCTACTTTATAATTCACTGTCCCTCTTCAAGTCCGAGGAAGATAAAATTAACACCACGGACGAGCCCCCGAGTCCGTCGTCGTGTCTGATGGTATCTCTTGAATCGTGGAATTAATTAACCACGCGCTAATTGCGAAATTATTCGCATCACTCGTAAAGTATCATTTCTGCAAACAAGAAACGTAAAGAAGTCATTTCCATAAATAACAACCGGCATTACGCAATTATACAACTATTATTGAGATTAAGCACTGATTGGGAGATCGAATTAAGGAGAAGATTTCCGTTTTTCCAACACATTCTCTCTCTCTCTCTCTCTCTCTCTCTCTCTCTTTCTCTTTGCCAGCGTAAAACAGAGAAGAGCAAAATTAACTTAGCACGGGCAAGCAGCGAGTGTAAAGTTAGTCGAACGACTCCGGCATTCGACACGTGGCATAATCGGACTCAGGTGGGCGACAACAGGTGATGCCGAGTGGTTTGTTTATCGTCACCGCGCCGCGCTGCGGGATCTTCCACGCGTCGCATAGCGTCGCGAAGAGACTTGGAAGAGGCGAGACAAGTCGCGGACTCGTCGGGTCTCCTCTGAGAGGCGCCGCGCGATAGTAATTGGGGAGGGGCGCCCATATAAATGGTACCACTCTCACTCCTTGTCGACCAGTTCTCAGGGTGCGTTGCTCCCACGTGCTTTCTCCGCGCGGTGTTGCTCTATTTTCGTTCTCTCTCTCTCTTCGTTCTCTTCTCTCCCGCGGCTTCGCTCGAAAACGCGCAAAAGACCCGAGATCGAGATCTCTCCCGCGAAACCAAGACGAAATTCCGCAACGATGAGCACCAACGTCCTCGTCAGGATTTGCGGGCCGAGGCTCTTGCGCGTCGCGATGACCGAGCAAAAATCATGGATCAGCGTCAGCAGGTGTCTTAGGTTCGTAGAGATCAAAATTATTAGGATTGATCGATCTTTAAATGAATAATGAAGACGGAGAGTCTTGAGACTACTGATATACATTCGTTAGATCTGTTCTCTTTGACTGCACTAATCAAAACGTAATAAATATCCATTTTAGAGAAAGAAATATAAAGTAAAAGTAAAAATATAAAGTAACGTGTGGTCTGAAAGAACAGATTTACCAGTCGAAAATTGATTAATAATGTTGTTTCTCAACATCTTTTAATACGTAATCTTCAATGTCAAAAATGTAGTTTTTCAACGTCTTTTAATATCCCATGGTACAGTATTTTTTGTAATACTGTAGACAAATTTAAAATTGAATTTTTTTTAAAGAAAATTGGACCAGATTTTATTTTCTAATTTTTGAATTTCCAAAATTAAATATATTGACAATCAAGTTCTGAAACTTATTCGATTGCTTTAAATCAAATTTTAATTAGATAATGATTAAATTTTTTAGTCAGCAAATTGACTTAAAGGGACACCCGTTATATACAGGAATTAATAAAAATGCTGCAAATGTGCAATTATAAAATTTTTATTAATACTAATATAAAAATAATAATCTGGATATTCTAGTAATATACTTGAATATTAATAATGTTAATTTTTATTAGATAAAATTGTTAAATTTTTTTCGAGAATTATTTCAAGCTGTTTTAATTGTAATATAAATTAAATATATAAATTATAATAATAATTACTACCTATATATATATCTATTTTTTTTTTAGTAAAATAATTTCTGAATATTTTTTGCACAACTTTTGAAATATTTCTTAGAATATTTTTCTGTCTTCCGTTTCTGAAGTTTATATTTTCAAACTGAAATTTTTTCAAGCGATAACAAAAGTATTTAGCGATG
Organism: Wasmannia auropunctata; assembly: GCF_000956235.1. NCBI lineage: Eukaryota > Metazoa > Arthropoda > Insecta > Hymenoptera > Formicidae > Wasmannia > Wasmannia auropunctata. The sequence continues at coordinate 900,802 of NW_012027046.1, forward strand.
TGCTTTATGACACATATCTCCACTCTTTTGTTTGACATTTAAGTCGTCTTTTTTACATTTTGTCGTTCTTTACATACACAGAAATGTCGCTCGTAAATTAATCGTAAAAGAAAACCGTCGTAAATCATTACTTGAAAATAAGAGATAAAAATATATTTCCGGTCTTAAACTGATGTACAACAATACGTAATCGTAAAGCTATAATTTACTTAAGATAATAACATGGGAGACAGAAAAAGCTAACATATCAACAGCTTTGCGTATAACAGCCTGATATTGACGTCGTTGTGGTGCATTGCTCGTAAATGATTGCGCACTACTGTTAGAACGAGGAGTTACGGCAATAGGCGATTTTGTGAGATTAATGATCCCGTGGTTAATGGAATGTGGCCAAAGTTAAGGTCGGCAGCCGCGAAGCTTTCGCTTCATTACAAAGCAAATTTATAATGAACACGAATGGAAAGGACAGAACTTAACATAATGTTACATAAAGTACGTGAATTCCTTGCATATGTTAATGCCTAATAAACAGGATATTAATCTAAGTAAAATACATAAAGTAAAAGAGATATGTAATTAAAATAATTAAAATAACCTGACGAAAACAATAGCATGAGTAATGAGAACAATAAAAGAAAATATTCCGGTAAACGAAATCATTTAAATGACATTAAATTACAATTTGCGTGTGATAAAGTTAAATAATAAATTATATTAAAGAAAGGAATCATTTTCTTTATACAAACAGCGCAATAAGAACAATACTAATACATTCAAATCGAGCAATACATAAATATAAATAATACATAAATTGGCACAGTTATTTGCGCTATTTCTGTACCATCATTTGAATTTGAATATTCCTTATGCGCCCGTTTCAGGAAGATACATTCAATGGCATTCTTTGTGTGAAAACCTCAATTGTATTGATTCGACATATATACAGCTTTTTGAAGGAAGGTCTCGTCGAGGTCGTTTATACGCAGCGTTCGAATTATTTATAATTTCTGCTTCCCGCACGTATCATTTATAGAATGTCGCGATAACACGTTGCTATTTTTACACGACGATTTAGCGTCGACTGAACCAAAATTTTCAATACTGGTCTGCACTATTGAAATGCATTATGCATTTCGTCAAAAAAAGAATCATCTCTCGGAGTCGAAACTCCGTAACGGAATTACGGAATCTCGGATAATTCTCTGATATTTAAATGTCAAAGCCGGAACGAATGGAAGTAGGTGCTCCGCAGCAACTATAGCCGGATTAAATTTCGAATAAATCATGCGCCGCTCTCAGCGTGAGTGTCTCTACTGTATGCATGTATAAGAATGTCTTCTCAGAAAGAATTTCTGATAACGAGGAGAAAAATATTCTTGACGATTTAATGTTATCGCAATCTTAATATCGCAGAATAAAAATAAAACAATATTAAGATTACATCAATAATTTCTATTATTCTCTCTCGAATTAAGTAAAATTAATTGATTATCTTGAGACAAGAGTAACACAAATTTAAGTTTATATATTCTTACGAGATCAGAATAAATCTTTATCCGATTATAACGTACGATGGCGCCATAATATTTAATGCAAAATTGATATGCGATCATCTTTCACTCAACTCTTTATTCTAATTTTAAGAAGTTTCCATGTAAGAGTAAAATATTCTTCTCTCAATAATAAATATGATTGATGTCTCTATATCGATTTTATTTTATAATAGCATTGGATTCAGAAATCTTATCTGTGGGTGCAGTATATATATGTAACCCTCGTTAAGAAGTCATTTTCCTCTTTCGCAAGTCTTCTGTTAAAGGAGAAAGGCTTCCGATATCATTTTACAAAAACTAGACTCACGGAATACTGATAACAATGATAACAGAAATAAAAGTAAAAAACAACTTGCTATAAAAATTAAATATTGTCGAACAAAATCAAATGAAAGAGAGAATTAATGGAACACAAATAAAATGAAAAGATTAGGATATAATCTATACTGATATATTCGAGAGTATTTATCTATTGTTACTTTTATATAAGACAAATTTAATGGAGCTCCTAATTCGTGCGAACGCTAACGACATCATATCAAGAGTAAATTAGTCAGCGTTGATACGAGATCTTTAACAATATTAGAAATGTGAAAAACAAATCGAAGATACCAGCACATTAGATAACACAGTAAATAAAATCAATGTAAGCTTAATATAATAAATTAAATGTAAAACGTGTAAGTCGCGTTTACATTTATATTAAGCTTATATTGATTATATTCGTTTTTTATTATCTATGTTGGAATCTTTAATAATATATATTTATATGTAAGGCAACACGACGAAAAGCTTTGCCAGTTACAACAACACGCAACATTTTGTTCATTGATATGATGAAACGTTAGCAATATTGACCGTAGAAACACAAGAAATAATGTGTCACATTAAAACTTTTCGAAGCTAACAATCGTCAACTTTGAGAAATCTTATCTCCGAAACTGACAAGAGGCAATATAATGAAGAGTGAATTATGTATTTCTAAGAAATTTTCTCGAACCAGTAATTCCGAGAGAAGTATGTCGATTCGTATCGCGACGTCTTATGTGCGGAAAATACCGCGATAACAAATCGAACGTTTGATAAGGAGGGTACGTCAGTGGGTCTTTTATCGCTATTTTTCGCTCCGTCGACGAGATGCCTCTTCGTTCACATCGAGAGATGATATTTCTTTCATTTTTTGTGTTAGTTAAAGAGAGCGCGATCAGACTTTACTACGGATTCCAGGACTTGGTCGTGTTATATGCACGTACATCGTACATACATCAAGGAGGTCAAGGACGGCTTCGTCCGAAGTAGGCTTCCGCGCCTTCTTTCACCTCATCATATATATATTTTTTTATTATCTTTTTGTCCGTTTCATCTGTTCGTCCCAGATGCTTTCTTCATACAGCGATTAACCTGTCGCGGAAACAAGTAAATTATACGTTTAATCCAGGCTGACCTTATTTGCGCGCGAGTCGTTAAATGCGCGATGCACGTAATGCGAAAAATTTAGCCACAAAACCTCTCGCGAGGCTCTTTTCGCGGCGAACCGTATCCGTATTTCTATGTGAATTAAGAGAAATCGCGAATATCCCCGATTATTATATCCAACATGAAATTATAATTATTTAAATTATTATTTATAACATATAACAAAATATTTTATTATGCGGAATTAATTATAAAATATTGTCTAACTATTACAGGTTTTTTAAAATTAAGATTATAACTTGAATCTTGAGAAATATCTCATAATTTGTATTGCTCTTCTAATATCAATATTATAATATTTATGGAGGTTTTTCAATTTCAATTTCTAAATATGTTTGAATTGTAATTGATGGGTTTCCTTCAAAGTGCTTATAAAAGAAATGAAATAGTAACGGATCAAAGCTTATCGCTGAAACTTGATGAAGTCAACACTTCGATGCCACAGAACGTGTAAATAAACATAGTAATTATCCTAATGGCGACAAATTTTTATCGTTTTGCTTTTCGAGTTTAAATGCCGGCAAAACTTGCAAAGAAATATTGACAGCCGAATCATGCGAAAATTCAAATATGTCACAGTGCCCTGGTATATGTGTAGTCATCGCACGAAATGTGTTGGGGAATAAAGCCGAAATGCTGAACAAAAGAAACTATAAATACACGACGATGTAAACGACCGCGGTTAGCATTCGAGGATTTCTTTCTTCAGCATGTCATGTTTACTCTCTTAACATATTCTCGATATTTTCATGCAAACTTCTAGGACACCGTGGAAAATTTTTGCTTTTTCCGATTTTAACACTTTGTTTAACACTTTGACCGTCATATTTGGGAGGGAGAAATAATGCGTAAAATTTGCAAAGTTTATTATTCATTTATGGATGATATATAATTTTTTCTCCAATTTAAAATAACTTTATTAAAAATTTAAGACGTTAAAGAATATATAATATAAATTATATTAAGGCATTGAAGAAGCAATAAAGTATTGAAACAAATGTACTATAGATTTATTAAGCTCAATGCCGAGATCAACTTGACAATCAAAGGGTTAAAAAGTAAGAGAATTAAAGAAGCGCTTAAATCTCTGGCGCGCGTATCGGGCTAATTGTAAGACGCTAATATATAGCTATAATGTAGATGGTATATCATATTTTTTCGTGACATCACTTTCTGTCCGCGTGTCCAGATACGCGAGCGATATGACGCATTAACGCGCACGTGCGTACTATTGGCCACTTATGGCAAAACAACGGACTCTGGATGGAGCAAAGGTCGCTGATCGTCACGAATACGTTCACCCTGCATCCACGCGAGTTCAGCAGGAAGTACATTAACCTCCGCACTTATTTTCATCCTTCAGTCTTTCTCCGAGCTCGTAGATTATGAGAGAAAATGAAAAATTCGTATATGTGAAAAGGAACATTACTGTATGTACAAAGAAGATAAAGATAAATTATCACTGACGCAGGAAAACGGACATTAACTAGGGCTATTTTGACAGCTTTTTTTTTCACAAAGCATATAATAAATGAAAATCGATCGATATATGTATACACAACAATAATAGATACATTACAAGCCCGTTAGGTCAAAGCGGTGTCCAATAATATTTTTACAAAAGTTATATTTATAATTTACATTGATTGTAAATTCTTAATTAAATATATTTAATGAGAAGTCGATTACAAATCGATTTTAATTAAACGTTTAATTTTAATATAAAAAATGTTTTACAAATAACAAATATAAATTCATTAATAAAGAATATAAAGTTTTTATTATAGAAAGTACGTATTACGCGTTTGATTTGAATTTCTGAAAACTGTCACAATTTTTATTGCTCGTAAATAAAATACTGTAAATACAAGCTTGGGATATCGTAAATTACATTGTATTAGTGACTATTAGATTGTAATAAGTATAAATCAGATTTACCGCCTATTTACGGTTCAGAATTTTTTAACACATGAAAAATTGCACTTGTCTGACTGTCAATTGCATCTCAGACCTTCGATTGGTTTTACAATCGTCTCGCAACAAAAGTAGGTCAACACTTGCTAAGCATTTAATTCATCGATTGAATGATTAAGATGATTTGTACATATATATTGCATAAAAGTGACTTCTTGATCGCACGTGACCGAAGATAACCCACCGTTCAATTTTTCCCTTGTCTGACAGTCCTACATAATATATACAAGATGTATCACGTAAACTTCAGGGAGAAACTTTTAAGAGTAAAAAGTAGATCAATTCCGATACAAGTAGAAATCTCTAAACGATCGAATTAACACGATCCGCGATACTTCTTGCCTGAACGTCAGCAGCTATTAGAAACGATATATTCATCGAGAGAGATAATCTCTCGCAATTCCACGAGATGAATCAGATATAAATTATAAATCTTGATTTCCAGATAGTTCGTTCTTGACTTAGCTACTCGTAGATCGTCTTTAGAATAACGATCGTGTATTACCGCAGGCGTTTCTAGCGACGATTAAAGACGCGTGGCACTAATTATGTAATTTCGGAATGACGTAATTTTACACGGTTATATTAATCGCCGGGAAGATACCGCAGCGTCGCATCGACTCTCTCCAAATTAAGGTCAAAGTTCATCCGTAACGTGTGTCTGTACCATAGACTTATAAGAAAGTCTATGGTCTGTACCAAACTGCCGACGCGCGTCGGTATCAGACCCCCGAAACACATCAGCCAGAACATTAATTACTATACGCTAACACTGTTCGGCACATACTGTCCCACTACTCATTAGTAGGAAATTCAATCTTAAATATATTAACAAGATTAATTCGAAAAGTACAAATAAAGTTTGTACGAAATTAAACGAGAAATACGAGACTCGTAAACCGTGTAAAATAAATTGCATTTAAAACAGAAGTTTCAACCTCATTCAATTTATTCTTTTGCAAAAAGTCATGCGCTTTTAGTCGTATATTTGAGAACTGTGTTAAATTTAAAGTTAATATTAAATTTTAAAATTAAAATAAATTTTCTTAATTAAAAATCAAAATTTACACCAAGTTGTTCTAACAATAAGTTGCGAAAATTAAGTCGCGATACTGCATTCCCGATTCTATTAGATCTTTTTTTTACGTGTATTCGATCTTTTTTAACAAGATAACAATATACGAGGATAAACAGATAAACAGACACAAAAAATATAGGAAGTAGGAGAATTGATGAATCGCGATTATTGTAGAATCGTGTGTTATCTATCGAAAACAATTTTTATATGGCTCCCGAACGTGTGTGTCTTATCTATAAATCAGAGATAAATGTATCTGCAAGAATAGCAACATTTCGGACCCGGGCATTCGATCACGATCAACAAATGAATTACGCAATCGCGCCGGATAAGACGTTGTACAAAAAGGCATTCAGCCTTGCCGAAACGATGGTTCAAAGTCGAAAATTTTCCGCTCGATCGATCGTTTCGATCACTTCCCACTCCTGTGATGCGACTTTTATGGCATCGGACCTTGATTACACACGTATACGACAGACATAGGTGTTTGGATCTTAATAACGCTTTGTATTCACGCGATCATGTTTTCGAAGAAGGACGTTCGAAAAAGCAAAGTAAAAAGTATTATTAATTAGCGATATAAATTCAAATGCATGTCGCTTTATAAATATAATCTGAGAATACAAAAGAAATCGCTTTGTTGAAAAGAAAAAAGAAAAATTCCGATATCGTCCAATACCAGAGAAAAATATCTGTTTTATTTTGAGACATAAAAATTCCATTGATAGAGCGGAAAAAAACCTTATGCTGGCGAACCACGGAAAGTACCACAGATTATATTTATCGCTCCAAACGTTTATGGAAATCGAGCTGTCAAATGTTCTGGGACCAAAAAGATTACACGAAACGGGAGATTTCCAAAAGAGATGTTTCTCGACCTCTCTGTCTCCGCCGCTTATCGATCGCTCGGGGAATCTTTCCGTGAAGTGTTTTTTTCGGTAAGGAACCAGAGGAAATATCCCGCCGTGTCGCGCCTCCGCGACGGCCGTGCCGCGCCGGGAGGAGACTAGGAGAGCCGCGACCGCGACGGCACGCACGCCTCGCGTGCTCCGCGCGTGAAGCCCCTGTATGTGGGCGCACCTATCTTTTTCACGGCACCACCACAATTAAAGCCTTTCCTCCACGCGTGCGTTCGCGCGCGTTGCATCCGTATCGCGTATGCGGTACGCGCGTCACGCCGCCGCGTCGCCGCGACGATCGAGGCCGGGCAACGGCGCGACGCGACGCGCCACGCGGTCGCGTTAAGCCTGTTTTCCACGGTGTGCCGTTTTCCGGGAAGTCTGCGCCGCGACACATGCCGATGAAATGAATACTTTGGCTCGAAAGCAATTCTCTTTGCGGTCCAAAGTCGATGCAAAATTCGCTCAAATCTAACATCAAGATCAAGCTTAAAAATACAAAACTTGATGCAGATTTATATAATAAAAGAGATTATAAAAAAATTAATAGAACTAATATAAATAAATGTGTGATTTTATTTTTTACAATATCATTTTTTATGTAGAACGATATAAAATTGTAAATTATACAATGATAGACACGTGAACATTGCATGCAATTATCAAAATTATTGGATAAATACTGTAAAAACTGTTTCTGAGCACAAATATTAATCGTAACACGAATATCTAATCAATAATTACTGAGCATAGATTGCATCCGGGGATGAATTTAAAAGAATGTTAGAATATTAGATACAGAAAAGTTTTTGAACAAAAAATTGCTTTTGGTAATCTATATATTAAAAGGAATTTTTCAAAAAGAAAGTCTCAATTTACAATCTGACAGATCACTTTTTATATCATGCATATGCCTCGAGCTTAATTTTAACAAATAATGTTGAATATGTATTGCCGTAGCCCTTATGTCATTGTTATCTTTATTATTTATATACTTTGATTTTTATCGTAACGAAAACATACATATTACATGAGACGAATAATATTTTAAACGTGACAATAGTCGACGTGTGAAGTCATTTTTTAACGCATCTTGACTTGTTCCCATAATAGTGAGTACATGAACTCTCGTACTTCGAGATTGTTATACATTAATCTCGAGTCATTAAAAAATTTTCAATATTATTATTAATACAGATACGTTTGCTTTCAATCTGGAAATTGGAAGCCCATCTCACACAACACAAATTGCGGAATATACAATAACGTCTATTAGCGGAATAGATTACTGATATTGGTGTATTAATATATTACTCTTTGCTGAAGAAAAGAAGCCTTCTCTGAAGGCCGAAACATTCCCATAAACATTTTTACATGCAGCAGAGGCGTGCGTACTGGATAATCGTATTAAGTTTCAACAAAGCAGTTTAGGGCATATATTTATACTCTTTCTTTCTAAAATAAGCCAAGGAATATTCCTTTCAATTTTTTGTTACTTAGAAATTACGCTGTATATATCTATATTGTTAAAGAAAAAGAGAAATCATGTCTCTCGATTCGAGATAATTTAATTAACACTTCACGAGATTATCTCTTTTCTAATTCTTATACCGTCTTTGTTATGCGAAAGATGGTTGGAAAGAAAGTTTGTATTTCCATTTAATCACATCAATGTTCTTCTTTCTATTACAGTACCACTATGTCGCGAAGCATGCTGAAAGATTCGCCGAATGCGGCGTTGGACAAGACCCTGTTGCAGAAGTATCTTGATCTGCCGCAACCGGAGAATGCGATTCAAGCGAAGTATATCTGGATCGACGGTACGGGCGAAGGATTACGTAGCAAGACCAGAACCCTGAACTTTGTACCGAAACATCCGGCTGGTAAGTGCATCACGCGTATTAATAATACAATAAATTAAAAATTGTGTTGTACCCGAATTAATTTTGTTCGGTAATCACAAGCCTTATAAGATGAAGCTTTATTTATGTTTATAGTTTTTTCTTTTCGCTTTTTCCTGTATCCAATTCCAATTTCTCTATTCTAGATCTAAGTATATTACTTTTTACATACAATATATACAATTAATACCATCTTAAATTGTCTACCTACTTTTGTAGTATCTTTAATACAAATTTTTTCTGCAATTATCCTTTTAAGTAAAGTAATTGGCTTATCAGATTTTGAATTCCTTAATATCTTGATATTTCCGATTATAACGAATTTTTTAATAAAAGAAACGTCTCTTCTCAAAAGGAAAAAATTGCTTTAACTATTAAAGTTCTTCGTGAGAGGTAAGAATGTTTCATTGAGGAAACATCTCTCTTCGAGAGGAGAGAATCTTTTATTAAAGATGACTCATTCGCGTGATCAAGTATCTCTAATTGCCTTGCAATCGAATGATTTTCCATAAATTTCAATGGGACATTGATGCACGAGTAGCCGGGATTCGATCATTCAATTCGATCGTTATCGCTCTGCCATCATCCATTCGCGATTTTACGATGCGTCACAAAGAAGCGATTCCGTAAAAATCTAATAATATCCTGTAATAAAACAGTAAAATATCACATTCACCATCACTTGATACTGAAATTTTTATTACAGAAATTAATTATCGCGTAACCAACAGTATGAGATTACCGCTCGTCAGAACTCTGCAGCAGTAAAAGTCCTAATTTAATACGCGTGACTGATGAAGGAGTAATAAAAATTTAAGCCATATTCACCTCGTGTTATAATAGTTACGAAAAGCGTTTATTTTCAAAAGGGAATAATATTATTTAACATCATTTTTGTATAATATTTGTTACTAAAAACCAGAATTTACGGAAGTGAATTTTATTTTTACAATATGATAGACACCTTTGAATAATTGATAAAAATTCTTTATGACTGATTATTCCGAAATATAATGCAGATATCATTACTTTTGCATCATGTGACGCTGTTATTCATTTATTGAAGGTATAAATTTTGAAAATAAATCAAAGCTTATTATAGATTATATATATTAAATTAATTGCATTAAATATTGATGACTATATTAATAAATATAATGACTTTTTCTTGAATAAAACTTCGATGAAAAATTAAATGCCACGGATAAAATCAATGAATATCAGATAGATGAGAAAATCCAGTTTCTTAATCGATAGATTTCGGAGAGAAAATAAATTTGAATATTTTATTAGAATATCGGTTTTTTAAAGATTTTTACATTCAAAGTTTAATTTGAGAATTTATTCTTCAGAATTAAGGATTAATTATTGAAATATTTACTATTAATCGAAATTAAAAGTTAGTAATAATTTATTTTTCATGAAATTGGTTGCGGGAAATTTTAACTGTAGAAAATAATCGAGTTGCAATCTTGCTAATAATAAGAAGCCCCAGCAAATGCGACCTGCTTAATAACTCATCTCAGTTTCTATGCGGAATATCAGACTCAATTATCTTTTCCAGACCTGCCAACGTGGACTTACGACGGCAGCTCGACGTACCAGGCCGACGGTGCCAACAGTGACATATTCCTCTACCCGGTGGCGATTTACAACGATCCCTTCCGCCGCGGCAGCAACAAGCTCGTGCTATGCGACACCTACTACAGCGACAAGACGCCAACGAAATCGAACAAGCGATACCGCGCGAATCAGGCGATGGAGACCATCAAGGATCAGGAGCCCTGGTTCGGCATCGAGCAGGAATACACTCTCTTGGATTTCGACGGTAGGCCGCTCGGCTGGCCCAAGAATGGTTTCCCGGGCCCACAGGGTCCCTATTACTGCGGCGTCGGCGCCGACAAGGTAATCGGCCGTGAGATCGTCGAGGCCCACTACCGGGCCTGCCTCTATGCCGGAGTGAAGCTCGCGGGGACCAACGCCGAGGTGATGCCCTCGCAATGGGAATTCCAGGTGAGTAATTGAAGCCGATAACAGAAAACGAAGGGAATGCGTGCAGCGTTCATATAATCCGGAGTCTATATCTTTCCTCGATAACAACCGGACGAAAAATCAGCTTACAGATTAAGTTGCGACAATCTAATCAGACAATATAAACTCGAATGAATTTAATTGAAGATCTACAGCTTTACTTTACTGCAAATTTAATTTATGAACTTTGCACAAAACTCGAGACTGCTGGCAGAGATTTAATTTATAAAGTTCTCTCGCGGGAAAAAAATATCTCCTACGAAGAGTTATTATCGTGCCTCTTTTTACTATGGATCCAGGTGGGACCGTGTTCCGGCATCAACGCCGGAGACGATCTGTGGATCGCCCGATTCATTCTGCACCGCGTCGCCGAGGAGTACGGCGTGATCGTGACCCTGGACCCGAAACCGGTGGACGGCTCGTGGAACGGCGCCGGTGCCCACACCAACTTCTCGACGAAGGGGATGCGCGGCGAGAACGGCATCGCCGAGATCGAGAAGGCGATCGACAAGCTCAGCAAGCAGCACCTCAGGCACATCCAGGCGTACGATCCGCGCGGAGGGAAGGACAACGAGCGCAGGCTGACCGGCAAATGCGAGACGAGCAATATCCATGACTTCAGCGCCGGGGTGGCCAATCGTAACGTCAGCATCCGCATTCCCCGTGGCGTCGCCGAGGAGAAGAAGGGCTACCTGGAGGACAGGAGGCCCAGCAGCAACTGCGATCCCTACGCCGTCTGCGACGCCCTGGTCCGCACCTGCGTGCTCAACGAATAATAAAAACGCCGCGCGACGAGGGCGACGAGAGCGCGTGTGGAAGACACACCGGACCGCATACACGCACACACCCGCATACACACCTGGAGCGTACAATTACTCGTAGAACTTAGAATCCCGTCTGTTTCCCTCGGAACGACGATTAATCACTGAATTCAATCGGAAAAGTAAACGAAATTTTGAGCATCTTCAACATCTTAAGTATCATTCGAGACATTTAACTATATAATATATAACAGGTTCTACAAAAACAAAATTCGCAGGGCACATTAATTCGGCAGGGCATTGAAAGAGAATCGACGTTTGGCCAGTTAGTGTTACAAAAGATTGATTCGATTCTCGTTCGCTGTTCACATTACGTATAAGATATTGTTTAGAGAAGGTCATTTGTGATGAATTTGTTTGGATTGTCGATGCAGCTCGGCCGTATTCATAGTCAGGATATAAATAATAAGGTAATTTTAAGATGAGCTTGTAATTATAATTGCGACATGTTATTGTTCAAGTTATCGCGTTAAATCCCTTCCTAAAGTTCATCTTTTTATAGATTTTATAACGTCATTTTAGAAAGGCAGCGTAAGAATAAGTAAGGAGAATGAGGAAGTTTATAGTTACACGTTATTCGATAATAGTATACGAAATAAAATACAATATATAAAAAACAAATAATCGAATTGACGAAAGGAAACGGCACATTAATTTTCACACATGTACTGAGCTCTTTTGCGCGCATGAAACTATTGAATAATGGAATAAATCGTGAGAGAAAAAGTCGACGTTTTTAGAAACGAAATTTAGCCACAAAATTTTAATTATTATATTTTTCAACATATTTTATAATCACAAACAAATACAGAAAAGCCCTATGTACGCCCAAGGCTAGAGCAGCCGAGGCTAGTCGGTGTCCAATAATATTTTTTATTATTTTTAAATTTCAGGTATAGTAAATGTCGTGTCGATTTCTTTCTTTTAAGTAATTGTTGACACTTTATAATGTTCAATTTTTTTATAAAGTAAACTTGACTGTCATTATGTTTAACTTTATTGTTTATTAACTCTACTATCGACAGGTTTGTTTTTAAATTTGAATGGTGATGCGAATTTAAATAGTGTCGTATATAAATTCACACACATAAACACATATAAAAAAAAATAGATATATAATATACACAAGGTATATAGTGTACATATAATCGCGTTTATATAATATACGTTTATGCAGTCGCTTATAAATTATACACATATATATTTTATGATATTGTATGTACATATCATATATATTATATGAATTATAAGCCACTGAACTAAGATGCACATAATCAGAACAAACTGATTTATCAAAATAATGCTTTATGTTTGGTATCAAATTGTTGAATATTTTATGAATCAGGCGTTTATGTTATACGTAACTATATATTTATGTTATAACTTTACGTAACTGTATGTAATTGCATATATTGTAGGTAAATATGTTGTAATTACTGTACATTAATCAAATAGCGTTTAGGAGGAAAAATAAAAAAAACAAGCTACTCTTATTTATTCCAAATAAATAGTGTATTAGGGGAAGGCAAGCAAAATTGTTTAATGTATGAAAACCTCTAGAAAACATTTTAAAACGTTTCACAAGTATTTGTTATTTTATATTGAAAGCAATGGCGCATATAAAATAAAGTAGCAAGAAATCAAAGTTTTTATAATAAACACCTTTATTACTAACTAAATTAGTATTCTTACATCCTTGCCTCAAGTGTTGAGTTAATTGAAATAATATTTTGCTAAACATTATTTTTATTAAGAAATGTACAGTAATTACAGGACTGATATATAATTCATGATAAAGAAAGAACTTTTTATCTCTTCTAGAGAAACGTGATATTTAAATTGTAGTTTTGCCTTCTGCAGAAAATATACCATTTGCGGATATTAAAAATATATCTAAAAAAAAGACGCGAAGAGAATCATATCGAATATATTCTTGTTATTAAATTAGGAATAAGACTAACTCGAGAAAAACAAGATAAATCTTCGCGGGAATTATGTTTTCGATTTAAATCTTGACTACAAATACGGCCTAGAAAACATATAGCCACTGAATCGATTCCGATAGTTTCGTTCATTCGTATTTAATCTGAGAGAATCGTGTTCAGTGTCATTAAATTCTCAGCTTCACTTGCATAAAAAAATCACATCGAACTTCGAAGCAGATCCATTTAGCACTTGTCAACGCTAAAATATCCAATCTGTCATCTGATTCTGAATTTTATAATGCTACACGTGAAAATCGCGATTCGATATAATTGATCAAGAAGCGGAGATAATTTAGATGCGTGCGAAATTTAATCTAGACGGCAAGATATGAGACAGATGGTTTAAGTGTGCGTGAAGGATGCTGAATAAGAGCACATCCATCGAAACATCCTCCTAGAAATGCGTACGTTTCTATTACAGAGCTAATTAGTAATCGTATACAGCACGTTCCATTGTATAGTTCGACATCGATACTTTCAAAACGAAGAACAACGCCGTCCAATGTTCGTTCTTCGTTATTCAGTCAGATAAGAGCCCGCGCGATCGTCGATGCTCTCGAGCGGATCTCCGCGAAGGATCGCCCGACGAGTATACGGATGATATTCGAAACTCGCAACGCGCAACGCATGTGTGAAGTTGGAAGAAGTTACTGATAAAAATGTGTAGTACAATGCGAAAGTAGTATATAAGGACCGTATCCTTAGGGATACGCGAGGGATCAATAAAGGGGTGTGACGATCGACCGCCAAGGGGATCGACTCGCGACTTGCCTTCTTCGCGGCGTTCTCGCGAGAACGTCGCGAGAACGTCGCACGAGCAGTATATCTAGCAAATATCTAGGAAGTTAGCGCAATTAATAACGTTTAAGAGAGTTTATTATTTCGTAAGTTTAAGGCGAGATTATATGTAGGTTTACGGAGTCGGAAAAAAAAAACGTACGCGGTGTCTCGCGAAGAAAGTCGACCGCGCGCCGACCGTTGCCAAAGCGAGAGTTCGGGGGCGCGACAGTTAAATTTTTAGAGGATTATAAAAAACGTATATTATAACATAATTGTTAAATAAAGAGATTTTATCTTTCCGCCGTTCTCAAATTTTTTTTAAATTCGAATCTTCAGCCGAAATATATGTAACGGCGAAGTTGAGCGGTCCATTCTTATTTCTTCTAAGGAGCTAATCCCGAAAAATTGGAATTCCACCCTCTTCTCCCGAGACACTTCGCGTACGATTGAAATACGTACGTAATAGTATTTTTACGCCAATCCTCGAGACCGAATATCCCATATATGTGTAAGAGAGCGATGCTTTATATATCAATGTGCTTGAACTGATTTAAGGACATCACATCGATATCCCGCGACAATAAAGTATACGGATATCCCGCTTCGCAAAACAATGAACACAAATAACGACGTAATGAACACCAATGAAACAAAAAATGTTAATCATATAATGAAATTTCGTCGGTTTATCGGTTTATCGGTTTGACGAGAACTCTTCACTCCGAAATATCAACGAGATGCAATCGATTAAGAAATCTCATTTTCAATACTTTAAGACACACGACTTTCACACGGAATAGTTTTAAATATGAAACTAGTTCAGTATCTAATTTAATTAAAGAAACCTAATTTAATTATATAATCGAACAAAATATCTCAATTGTCTATAATAAATTTATAAAAATTTGTAAAAAAAAATGCGAATTGTGTAAGCACAAAAACGAACTTTAATGAAAGAATTATTTTACTATTACTATCTTCTTCATTACGCCCTGACAGTCTTGCTAGTCCCCCTCGATCGCTTTTCTATATAATTACTATTATTATCAATGTTATCATTATTATTATTGTACGATGTGTATATATATATATATATATGTATATATATATATATATATATATATATATATACATAAACGATCGATGTAATTTATATATTGTATATTTTCATACTTGTATAAAGATATTTTTTATGCCGACGTTCGTGGAAGTATGTTGTATACCATGACCATCGTTAACGATATTGTTAGCGTTGGCTTGTAGCGATCGCTGTTATAGTTATCATTACTGTTGTTGTTGTTGTTAATAATAGGGAAAAGCGGTGAGATCTTTTTTCCCGGGGGAGCAATTAGACGATACTTCTTTTCTAGAGAATGGAACACGTTCACAATTGTTACGTTTACGAAATAAACAAATTCTATAAATTACGTTTTTCTTTCCAGTTTCGCACCCGTTCATTTCGCACAAGTTTCAGCAACATCGTTTCATTTGAATTTTCCATAAAGACGTGAAAAAAAAAATAAAATAAAATATACAATCGGAATTAGGATACGAATTGTAAGAAATGTATAATCGCAATTAAAAAATAATTATGACATATATTATTACATAATTATATGTAATAATTATAATATACATATAATTACATATAATTTCTATATTCTCTTTTGTGTTTGCATATATATCAAGTAAATATCTAACTACACTTTAAAGAAGTTTAAAGAAGAGGTAATTTCTGTACAAACTGTCGGAACCACATGTAGCTCGTGCAGGCAGACAATGAGTACCAAGTGATTATATAACTCAGGTGTTCGTTCCTTAAATTTACTTTCGTCTGGCCTCCGATCGGACCTTGAGGAGTACCGTACTCGGCCAATAATTCTATGTACACGGGCTCTGCTTCTGCTACCTTTGCCATCGCATCTATATCTCTGGAACAGATATTCACGTTTGATTTTTTTTTTATATAATAAAAAACATCGCTTCTTACAATTATTAAAGATTTTTTTAATTTTAATATTCAAACGAATGTGATAGAATAACTATGCGTCTCTACCTGAAATGCCATACACCTTTTGAAGGAGTATTGTCAGGCACAAACGGCGGTCGCTTTTCGGTCGCTCTGATAACGCCGACAATTTCTACGGGATCTGTAATCCTATTTGCCATTTTGAACGTTGAGCGATCACTTTTAGGAATCCAACCACGATTCACCATGATAGTCACGCTAAGATCAAGAAAGAATTCTAAATTAATTCTATTAGTAAGTCAGAATATTCAAAAGTATTACGAGTTTTGTTCTTGTTCATAATTTTTTTTTAATCCGAAATTTAATTTTTAATCAGAAGGCATAATTACTCCTGATCCTCCAGTTTGAAAGGTGTAATCACGTAATATCCTGTGCTTCCTTTGCGTGAAAATATTCCGCCACCTTTCTCGCTAACAGCCTGCCCATTGAGAATCAGGCTTCTTGGTCCTATCAAAAATTCTCTTTCATATAAAAATTTGCCCCTCACTTTCATACGATAATATTCCTTGTCTTTTAATTCACTTAAGCTAAAATGAAATGCTTCTGTCAGACACTTGCAATGAAATAATGCTCACAATATGATAATGTAATATCATAATCTTACCTGGACGGCAAATCGATTGGCTCTGCTGCAGTGCGTTGTTTTAGAGTTTCTATTAGATCCAACTTCCACCATAATCTCTTAATTTGCCATGTGCCGAGTGCAAAAGTGGCGATAGGTACTCCCTAAAAAAATACAGAGATTGCAACGTGCGAAAATTAAATTTCAAAACTATTAACAAAATCTAGCAGTTTTCTAAATTTTCAAAACATTGTATATATAAAGATTTTTTGCATAAATTTTATCATTTTATTTTTTATCATACTTGTATATAAAATATTGCAGTCTCAATATATCTATACGTATAATATATAAAATTATTTGAACTTTTGTATCTAAATTTAACTTTCTATTTCTATGTGCACATACAAAAAAAATTATATATATTTTATAATATTATCTAATAAAATATACTTTGTATTAAACATTATTTGATTTATAAATTTTTATCTGTATTATTGTAAATATATACTTTTTTATAATATTATGATATACGACAGAATTTTAAAATAATAGATAATTTTGTTTGTAGCATTACTTGCCAACAAGCAATATCCGTATAGTCCAGTTTTTTCCTCCGATTTTGTATATCTACTCGTCTCGATGGCCTTAGGCCTCTTCAGCTTTATATCACCGCTCTTACATCTCGCTTGCGTGTTTATATTACCGAATAACGGCACGTGCGATCTTCTATCGAGAGCGCATTTCGCACCTCTCGAAACTCCAAATATCTTTGTCAAATTCATATTTCACTTTCAGTTATATATAAAACAAAAATAATAAGCGAAATCTTGCGTTTTTTTAATTGTAAACGTTTTTAATTGTAACTGTCACAGAATGTCATTGTTACACGCAAAGTTTCATCGTGCCGACAATACTCAAGCCCGATCTTCGGCAACGAAGGAGTAGAACAGCTGATGCCGGAGTTCGTAAAGTTAAAAAAAAAATCCAACGCGGAAATGTTGCATTATGGGAAATTCATATTGCGTGCAATGTCCAGTCCACCAATGAGAGGACTTGTTTTCCAAGGACAAGTGTCATCGATTTAAAGTTCGTAGAAACACGATTATTTATTGATTATAGAAATGATGACGGTCGTTTCGAAATAACAATTATTCCAGAACTTTTGAGAATTACGATTAATCAGTTATATACGGCATTTTTACGAGGCGTTTTGAATACGCCATTAGGTCGCCCCCGAGGAAAAATCCCTATGAAATCCCTTGAAGTAGGGATATTCATTACTCGACGAAGTGCGTGGCAGCAATAAGCGACCTCGGTTTATCCGGTCTTCTGTCGCATGGTTCTTTCGCTTCCGGAGAATCATGGTGAGTGAATAGTGCTCGCAGATTTATCGAGTAACGGTCGCGTAAAATCGTAGTAAATGGCAATCCGATAAATATTCCGCTATTCCCGCTTCTCTCGCGCGATCACGCTTGCAATTTTTTGTACGAAAACGGTCGCCTCGCGTTGCAAATCACCGCGCGACTTAACCTCGTCGGGCGGGCGTTTTGTCAACCGCATGGTGTGCATCGCCATGGAGTTTCACATGGCACTCCGGACGCGTCTCGCGTTCTCGTAATGGCACGACTCGATACAATATTGTTGTTCATTCGCGCGACAAATTGCCTTCAAATTGCGCTCAAGGAGCTTAAGAAGGAAAACGCATGTTAAGTCGCGTCAGCTTTACGAGCCTTTACGGCAAATTCTCCTTCTATTGATCTTAATTCGGATTCTTCAAAATTCAATGAATATTTTGCATGTTACCGGAACGGAGACTTTCTCGAATTTATTAAACTTAATATTGACCGTATGGAAGTTTTATAATTTGAAGTAACGTGAAATGAACGTAAATTGGAACGCTGCGCATCGTGAAATTTTAATATTACACAATAAGGAATCTATCACTTTTAAAGGTAGATTTAATATAGATTGTAAGAGCTGTCTCAGTAACACCTTGTTTTTTTTTTTAACAGCCGTTCCAGAGGTTCGTGCAGTCTGGCCGTGTGGCCTATGTGAGCGATGGCCTTTATCAAGGCAAACTGATCACTATTGTCGATATCATTGACCAGAATCGGGTAGGGATATTTTTCTCTATTAATTTTTTAACTTTCTTGAAAAAAATTGTAGAATTATATAGTGTCAAACAATTTTTAATAGCCGATACATTGATCGACGACTGCATTTTGATATTTACTGCCAATGCTAAAAAATCTATTGTACAAATATATTGTGCTGTAGATTTTCAGCACTGACGCTGAATATCAGAGGCCGATAATATGTTTGCTGCGTCAAAGTTTATTGTAGTCATTTTTTGATCATGCAGTAAGTTTGCATGAACTACAGTTTTACTCTCGCTGTTCTATATTATAGTGATGCGTTCCGTTTTATGCATGATCAACACATGATGTATTATTTTCTCTTTGTTTGTTGAATATAAACAAGGAGAAAATGATGTATCAAAATGTGCGTTATGCACAAAATGGAGTGCATGCAGTAATTTTCATGTTAAAAATGTTGAATATATACATAAAAACTTAATTTAAACAAGCTTAAAGTGAAGGTATATCCTTATGTTTTTATTACATTATTCTTAAAATGACGAGACAATAATATGATAGGAATTGCCGACTGATATTGGTGATGCTAATTTTTCTTTCTGATGATGTAATTGTAATGCTTATAACAAACTGTTAAGTTCTTTAGATTCTTAAAACCACCTACTCTCTTTTCAGGTTCTAGTCGATGGCCCGTCGTCAGGTGTACCTCGTTGCGAGATGAGACTCAACGAGCTCCACTTGACAAAATTCCGTTTGCGTTTCCCGTTCTCTGGATCCACTCGTGTTGTGCGTAAAGCCTGGAACGCGGCTAATATCAATGAACTTTGGAAACAGACGATGTGGGCCAGAAAAGTTGAAGCTAAGAAGAAGGTATTAAAAGATTTGAGAATTCTTTTATTATGCTAATAACTGATAGTCACTATTTATATCAAATAAATATATTTATTTGATTTATAACAAATGATGCTGATGTACTTTTATATCTTAAGAGAGAAAATATACATATCGAGAAAAATTATGTTTATAAAAAGAGACACTTAAATATGTGATGAACCAGTATTTTTTTGATAGGAAATGCCGTCCGACTTTACTCTGACGATGCTTACTCATTCTGACGATATAGTTGCGACCTCAAAATTAATATACTTTCAAACGACTTATATTCAGTAAAAATATCTATTTTCTGTTTCAGCGTGCGCAACTCAGCGACTTCGACCGCTTCAAGCTGCGCAAAGCGAGGCAAATAAGAAATAAATTGCGAACAGACGCGTTTAACAGATTAAGAAGAAAACCGAAGAAAGTCGCGGACAAAGATGCTGACGCTAAAGATAAGAAAAAAGTGAAAGCTAGTAAGAGCGCAAAAAAGATGGAGAAGAAGTAAGAACATTCTGAATTAAATACAAAATTATTTTATGAGGGTCTTGTTATTCATCATATTCCTTTCGCATGCTATGAAAAATTATTACTGAAAAAACCCATTTGTCTTATTAAGTGGACATTAAGAGAACTATTACATTATAAAATTAAAAGATAAAAAAAAGTAGAAACAAAAAATAAGATCGACACTAATTATCGATATCTATTGCTACATTTTTATCGATTTAAAAGAGTTTAAATTTTCGTGATTTATGGAGTATCGACAATTAAAAGATTGGCTGCATTCAGCAGAAAAAAGCAGCTTAAGCGTTTTGCGCTGAGTTATACTTGAGATTTGAATTGAGATGGATCTCTCTATTCCTCTGGATCTAAAAATATAATCTAATCAACGCGAAGTGCTTATTAAGCTGCTTTTTCTGCTGAACGCAGCCATTTACTGATATCGGGTAATTTATTAACAATTTCGGCACATCCAGTTTTCAATAATCGATAAAGTGACATATTGCTTTTATCAATTGTTGGTATTTTGTTGGTTGGTCCGACACTCTAAAAAAAAAACAAAATTATAATCAAATATGAGGTGGGCCTTTTAAATAAGCAGTTTTTTTTTTTTTTTTTTTTAAGAGAATGCAAACAGAATTTTAAGGAAACGTTTTTTTTAAATTTAATTTCGACCATTTCGACTGTGTTTTACTTTAGACATTTCGTTCGACTTTAATCACAAAGATATCTGTGTATTGATTAATTTCAACTGGGCATTAGTTTAGTAGAAATGCAATATTATAGTTTTGATAAATTTGCAACATTATATATTAAATAAGAATCATTATCACGTGTTTTTGAACAGGAAAAAGACTTAGATATATATAGATATTGAACAAGTAGAAAACGTAATTAGCGATTAATATTTATTTCTAAAACAGTATCCTAAATTATTGTGTCGCACTAGATTTATATATATAAGATTTTATATATATATGTATAATTTATATATATATATATACATATATATATAAATTAATTATATGCCGGATCTATGTACAGCATTAACACTTCGCGTTCCTTATCAAAAGTCCTATAGCGTAACAACTGCACTAGTTAAATCTGTTGTGTCAAATTGAACCTTATTTAAGTCGCCACTGCTCCTACTTAATAAATAGTTATTTCTAAATAAAATAATACAGCTACTTTTAAATAAAACAATAGAATTTAACCCAAATTTGGATTAAATTTAAACTTTTAAATTATTTAACTTCATCGTTTTAGTAAAAAATAACTATTTATTAAGTAGGAGAAGTGGTGACTTAAATATAAGGTTCAGTTTGACACTATATAGATTTAACAGTGTGAAAGAGTCTTTCGAACGACTCTCATTTTACTCTCGCTCGTCATGTCGCGCATGCAGACGTGAAATGCAGGTCAGCTCGCGAATGCAATTTAAGTCGAATTGACTTGTAAATGATGTCAATAATCGTGTGTTCTGTCTTTAATGGCGATGCATTAATGGCAATTCGATATATACCCGGTCGTCAGGGCATGCCTCAACGATTCTTGATTCTCCCCTGCGCGGGCAAATGGTAGTTAAAAACCACATAATCCGTTACGTAAGCGAGAAGACACGCTACTTACGTATTAGAGAGAAATTCGAGCCGGGCACCATTGATGCACCCGACCGTGCAAGTTACGCATGTGTGTGTGTGTGTGTGCGCGACACACATCTTATATCATACAGATCTGATAAAAATCTGTCTTTTGAACATTTAACGGGAAGTCGTTCTTTCAATCGATCGTTCATCGACGCGCGAAAAACGCGTCACCGTCAGTCGACGCTGCGCTTGTAGTTTATTGTACAGAAATGCGCGCTCCACCTCGCTCGAAAATTTTTACAGACAACAATGGGGGCACGCGGAAAATAGATAACTGCAAGAGTTACAAATCTAGACTTAATTCTGGCTTATATATGGCGGATATCACGACTTCTCCGTTTTTTTCCTTTTTTTTTTCGTAGAGAAGCCCCGATTGCAAAAGTCCACCCGGGTAAAAATCATTTGCACTTTTGTCGCGCTCGTAATTTTTTCTATTTGTCTTTCTTTACTTCTTTTTATATCAGAAATATTAATTACTAATTTTTCTACGGCGTGATAGTGTGCGATAGTAATATAAATAGCAACTCCTTTTTACAAAGATGACGCTTAGCGAGTAAAATTAATCATTACTTAGCTACGATTTTTTTAGCATTATATCTTTGCCTCCGCGAGAGGTTGAAAAGATTTATTGATTAATAATAAGGATATTGCGATACAAATCTAGTAATAGAATATTTGAAATATTCAAGAGAACACGTCGCGATACCGTAATAATGATCAAAAAGAAAGAAATAAAACTTAACAATCGACTCAATAACGAAAAAAATAATGTACAAAAAAAGTATACAGTGTATACCTATTGCTCTCTTTTACTTGAAAATCTTTGATTATGCGTACTTTCAAATCGCATATCTCGAAAGATATTTTAGTGTCTAATGATCATTATAAAATATTGCTTTAAAAATACTTCATTTTCAATCATTGCAGTTTGCAGCACGGTATTCCAATGTTAGAAATGTAGACAGACAGCAGCATCCGTAAAATATTTCCCGCTAAATTACACACACTCAGTGATACACAGTAATAAATATAACGATAAAATACGTAACGCACGCAAACAGAAGCATCATAATATTGCGACGTATAATCAGCTTTCTTTCCAATTTGAATATTTTTCCTTTGGGATCACATCAGATGTCAATGTTTTTTCACGATACAACAACCAGGATTTGTTGGCGTTTATACGCACGCCATGAAAATTAAATTAAATTATATTAGTAGATCCTAAAAGAATAAAAAAAGTTTAAATATGGATAAAAAGACAGAAGTAAAGGAAAAAAACTGATTTAAAAAAACATTCGGTATATGAAAATTTTAAAAGACAACGATCGATGTGTGTGTTTGCATGCGTGTCTGTCTTTCCTCCGTCTTCACTTTCCTTCCCGTTTATTATTACCATTCGGAATTGATGCAGAGTACGGTGCACGTTACCTTGCGTGTGCATATACTCGCTGTCAAACGCGATTACACCGTACACTTAAGGGTCAAGAGGTTTTCGAGGGTCGAACGTCTTCGCGAGTAATCGTAAGATCGGCCGAACGCGGATCGTCTTCGCTCATCCCGGCTCATTCCTCAGTTGTTCTTGCCGCTGTTGAGAGTGACGTCCAACGGCTCGTCCATGCTCTGCGCGATGTCCTGCTGCTGGTGATTGCTCGGCAAATGATGGAACAACGAGTGCCTGGCGGACGACACGGGATGGTGGCCCTTCAGGGTGAGATCCATCTCGGCCTCCTGCGGCCGCTCCCTCGTTGCCAGACCGTCGCCAGGACGGTCCGCGGGACTCGCGCAGATCCTGGGCGGCGTTCCGCATCGGCACTTGAGCCTGTCGGGCGATTTGTCGCAACTCGGTACCGAGTATCTGCGAATACGCGCAACGGCGTGTCACATCAGGCAAACGGTGACATCAGTCGGAAGATTTAGCGAATATTTTCTAGATTAAATCGATTAAACACAGAGTAACGTTCCTTCCCCAGAATAATAACGTAGAATATCATAAATCTATTCACGGAGAATATTTTCTTTATTCCGATCAATCTATGGACACTGATTGTGGAATACGGAATATCAGTTTTTTATAAGAAAAGATCCGGTCTTAGGAGATTATGTAAAATTGAATTTCATTATTGTCTTTTTTTCTGCGACGATTAATTTCCTCGTTGCGATTTACTCCGTATCGCGATCAGCTATCGTCGTGACAATCGTGTATATGTATTTAATAATTATTTTAATGGATGGAGTACTAATAATAGTAATAAATATTAGTGTGAATAATTTTATACATCGTGGACAGTTTAATATTTCGAATGACGAAAGAAATTGTGTTTGCATGTTTGCTTCAAATTCGCATTGATGTGAATTATTTTGTACCATAAGTATCATCACGGAACTTATCATGTATTTTTATAATTGATAAGTACGTGCTAAGGATTGATAATTAGGTTTTATTCAAAATTAATTTTCAAGTATTGACTCGATTGGGCGCAACAAAACACACGCCATTTTATAATTTATTAATTTTTTTAAAGCCATGGTACACAGAAAAACGTAAGCAGCAAATAAATCAACCAATTATAATCAAGCAGTAAGGCAATAATATAAGCAGTAGCGAATAAAAGATATTAATTTTCTTATGTCTTACGGCTCACGTTTTATTTTTTTCTGTGTTATTGATTTCATATACGGATATTTCGTTTCCACATGTTTTATATTTTCTAGAAAGATATTCACAGATATAATTAAATTTTTAAATCACCAGTTTTTTATGACAAAGTAATCGTATGAGCATGAATTAGAAATTTAAATCGTATTTTTTATTCACTATTTATCAAAGTAATTTTCGCAATACCTATACAATTAAAATTATCGGATGATTTTATCGATTAATTATGAATTGATCGATACGCATGTATGAATAATAAGAATAATAAGAAATCTATTCGCGCGCGTATTAATGTTTAATTTTTTTTAAAATAATTTTTAATCCTATATTGTGACTCTGTGGTCTTGACATTTTTATATCGAAATTTCTTTTGTTGATATAATGTGTGTGTTTGTTGCAAAAACATGTAAATTTTAAACGTCAAATATCTGTTAATTTAATTAATTTGGATAAAAATTTAACGTCTATATAATTCAAAACTTAACTGATTTGAAACTTTTAACTGATAATTTCATTGGAAATACATATTCGTATCATTAATATGATTTTTTAAAAACATTAATTTTTATTATTTATTTTTATATAAGCCTTAGAAATATTATTTTAAAAATCCGTGAACCAGAAACGTATAAACGTGCATGTAGCGCAAGAGAAAGTGCAAAAAAGTAATAACTGAAAGTGATAATACAATAAATTACGTAATCACTTATCAAAGATACACTTCTATATACGGAACGCTTACCCGGGCAGCGGCGGAGGCAGGATTCGAAAATCTCTGCAGACCGACACGGGACCGCCAATCTCGGGTAGCTTGTCGGTCGCGTTCGGCGAGCCCGTGAGGGCCGACGAGGACGACGGCGAAGTGGAGGATGCGTCGCTGGTGGCGGCGGCAGTGGTCCTCTCGAGGCCACCGGGGGGTGGCCGGCCGAGCAACAGCGGAGTGGCGCTCCCTAAACCCAAGCATCGCATTCTCCACGCGTCCTGCAGCAATTGTAACCGAGCTTGCTTTCTCCACTTTGCCCGTCTGTTTTGAAACCATACCTGCGGAGGAACCGCTGATCTGACCGATCGTTGCCGTAATTTCGTTCCCGCCCTCTCCCGCTGCCGCGGGGCGAGAAAATGGCGAACATTATACGGAGGAAACATGAATTACTGGGGGTTGCGGGATCGAAAAGCGATCCCGCGAACGTATAATGTATGTTTTTACAACGCTGTTTGTAAGTCGATTTTTAAATACGATATTCAACTAATTTTGATGATAACAATTCAGATGGATGATAAATGAATTTCGATATTTCGAAATATCATTTATCGGGAAGATTTTATTATTTCTATATCTCGCAAAGGGAGAAAAAAGTGTGCTTTTTCAAATGATTGATACCGCGCGCGCACTTGATCTAGAACAAGTTTTTTAATTCCCAATTTTAACCGTGATTTTAATTCTGATTCTATAAATAGATTTCAAACAGTTAAAAAAATATATATGAGTCTTTTGGGGAGAAATTACTTTTGCGTCACTCTCATCGGACGAAGGGGCGATCCGCGGCGTTGCACAGCCAATTACTAAATACCCCGTATAGTTTACCCGTTAACACGCTCTAACGGGATTCGCGGGTGAGAAGATTCGAAAGCATTAATCGAAAGCATTAATTTACTCTCGGGATGAACTTCCATGTTCCTCGCGGTCGATTTCTCGTATTCGTCGGCGCGCGGATTCGTCCGGCCGTCGTTTCATCAGGCGCTCGCCTAATCGTTTTCGCACAATGGCCCCGACGCAACCAGATGTACGCGGGTCCTTTGTGATACGATCGCGGATCAAGCCAGTTTTGTTCGTATTTCTGATATCATTAATGAATCGAAACATCTGCGCCGACTTGACCCCGCGGGTTGAAAGCTCCGTTGCTCCGACTTCTGCACTTGATATCGCAAGGAAATTAATTGATCGGACAATCCGTGTCGTGTCGGTCACTGATTGATTAGATAATCCCCCTACGAGTTTTAAACGAGTTTTTCGCGGTCGTGGTATTTTTGTGAAATTAAATCCAATTTAATTGAACGTCACTTTTTGCGAATTTATTTTATTGATTGCCACAAGATTATTAGTTTAAATAAAAGCAATATAGATATAAAGTTTTTTGATAAAAGATTCGAGACACACGTGTGTGTAATTACTGTAATATATAGCAACGTTCCTTTTCTCATCAATAAATAATTAATAAATGAATAATTAGACACGCACGGGAAATTAATTTGCGCATACTATACAAAATAAGACAAAAGAATTCTGATGAAAATTCGCTCTCTGATCTTCTTTCGTAATTACGCACGTTAAATTGGAAGAAAATTTATTGATTTAATACACTCCGCGTTCTCCCGTGTTTTAATTTGTTTCCGTCGGCATTTTGTTGTAAACGATCACATTTTGTCGATGTATGTACGGTAATATATGAAATAACAACTCGACTAATGGAAAATTAGATCCACCGCGATTGCGATCATTAGCGGGTTAATCCGGGAAAGCGAACGAGAATAAACCGCGCACGTTTCCTGCAAACAGTTTATTTGGACTTTAATTAGCGAACAGTTTTAGGGAACGAAGCAATCCGTTGGAAGGCTGTATTTCGTAGATTTCGAGGTTGCAAGCTTCCTCTGTAGCCTTTCGCGGAAAAGGCGAAGGCGAAAGCTTTACCTCGGATAATTTTCCGAGGAAAAGGGTTCTTTCTGTCAAGCAGAGAAAGTAAAATTATTCGAATTTACCATAGATCGATGTAAAATTTTCGATTGATTGATAAAACTTTTCCTTCGAGAGAAATTTATCGATTTTTAATTTGTTTGATAAATATTTTCAATAAAAATTTATTAAAAATTAAAAATTCTCGCTTGATTGAAACTTTTTACAAAAAAATTTCTTATTTTATTTATAATCTACGTATATGCTCTTCTTAATTTACTTTCAATAACTTTTTCGCCAGTATGCTTCGTTTATCAATTACACAATTGTCATAAAATTCGACAATGTGATCGATATTAAGAAATGTTTGCGTAATAATTAACAAAAGTTTTTCTTGAAAGTGAACAGAAGGAACTAGTTGAAAAATTGAAAGTGAAATCAGTGAACGGAATTGCAAGGAAGATTCACCTGAACACGTGCTTCCGAGAGCGATATCCGAAGTGCGACTTCTTCTCTGAGGAATACATCGGGATAATGCGTTTTCTGGAAAAGAGATTCCAATTCCTGAAGCTGTTGCGGCGTGAACGTGGTCCGATTGCGTCTCTGCTTGAAAAAGTTTCAAGGATCTGACTGTTACATATGTCACGAACACCAACATCTCGATGTATGTATATACTCCATAAAATTATTTCACAACTTTTAATCATAAAGTCATTTCTATTGCATAGCACAAAGACGGCATACGACATCATATTTTTACGTTACCATGCATAGCGATATTATAATGAACGCTGCAATTTCCAATTTATTTCATATAAAGAATATAAAGATATTAAAATTAACGCATTAAAAAAATTGTATTATTTAAAATTAATATTAATATATTAACGTATGAAGTAGATTGTTGCTATACATTTTAATAGTAAATTAAAAAGCAAAATCAAGAAAAATTTGGGGCTACGTAAAATATAAATTTCATTCAACCCAGTTCAACTCGAAATTTTGCAATAAATTGGTATCAAATTGAAATCAATACTTTGCTACGAAGTTATACAGTAAAAAAATATAAATCTTATCTAATCCATCATGGAATATATAAAACTCGTGCGCTTTTTCCAACTATTATAGATTGTATATCTACTATTGATATTTCACAAGTAAAATTAATAATTATATAAATATGAATTTCATATGTATAGATATCTTTCATAATACACAGGTTTTCTATGTATATTACTACATTACATTATATTTTTTTATGTATATTATTATTTATCGTAAATTTAATTTCACGTGACTGTGCTCAAACTATGCTTGCGAATTTCGCTCTTTATTTTCATTTTTCGCGTTTTATCTATATTCTTTACAAGCAAGGAATACTCCGAAAGTTAAGTTAATTGAAAGTTATTTGAACGTATACAAATATTTGGGGAATGAGAATTCAGTACGATTTTTTGGTAGCCTCTTTCTCGGCTACCAAAAAATCGTATTGAACCCGAATTAACAACGAACACGGATAGCGATTCACGGGGAGGAGATCTAGCAATAAATTTCCAAAATGTGAAATTAAGAGAAACGTACACTGACCTGACGACGACGCCCGAACATGTACTCGGTAAGCAGATCGGCCTGGGGCCCGAGGGGCGACAGATACGGGCCCGCCATGGCGAGCGGCCGCGCGCGCTCGGTCCCGCGGGGTTGACCGCTCACGGGGATGAAGAGGACGACGGCCCTCCTCGGCGACTCCAGCGGAAGAGATCCTCACTGTCGCAGCAGTACGGGCCGCTCGCTCGGCGCGAACATGGCGAGAGCACTGCGAGGTGAGTCGTTACTACTTTCCAGGAGGGTGAGAGCGTAAACGAGGGGGGTAGTTGCGACTCTCCGTTCCGCAACCCCCGAGAGCTCGCGCGCATCGCGGGGACGGCCGCGCCATTGGCCGCGCGGCATCGGGGGGCGGTTCTGCCGCGTTAAGAATCGCGCACACCCCTCCGCGAGACGTGCAGCTACGTTGAAAATCCGCTAAATCGTGGTCTGCACCCTCCTCCACCTCCACCCCCGCGACCCTCTTTCCCCCGATCCCTCTCACCCATATGTTCTATCCTGTTTATCCCCGCTGTTGGTCCCCGGCCGCTAACTCTTTCCCGCCCACGCTTTTGCTCTTTCTTCGTCATTCTTCGCCCGCGTTCCGTTCGCGCTTTGCACCCGTTTCTCCCCATCGACCCTCTTCCACCGGCGTGTACGTGTGTGCGCGTGTGTGTATGTGTTTTTTTTTACTTTCCTTTATTTTATTTTCTTTTTCTCCGTCTTCGCCTTTCTTCTTACTCCTCATCTTCGTTCACTTCGAGACGGAAATAAGCTCGATCACTCGGCAAGGCAGTTTTCTTCGACTTCCGGGGTGAAACCTCGAAAACGTATCAGA
This sequence comes from Wasmannia auropunctata, assembly GCF_000956235.1. Taxonomy (NCBI): domain Eukaryota; kingdom Metazoa; phylum Arthropoda; class Insecta; order Hymenoptera; family Formicidae; genus Wasmannia; species Wasmannia auropunctata. The sequence goes on from NW_012027046.1 coordinate 930,762, forward strand.
GACGTTATCAGGATGCAGGTGGCGGCATCGATCATCGATAGGCTTTAAACATGACGTAAGTGCGTACACATACATCGGGTGTAGCAAAAGTCTCTCGTTTTGAAACGCTTTTCCTCGCCTACGGATTCTAATCCGGGATTGACATTTCTTTAGCGAACGTTTTTCTCGTGAATTTAAAATCTCTTTCCTCTCAGAGTTTGAAAAAAAGACCTGAAGATTCGCTCGGAATTGATGAAAGGATATTAAATTTTGACTGTTTTTTTTTTATTTTTTTTTTATTTTTTTTGGCTAACACGAAGTTCCGATATGTACAAATCATACATCATACTTAAGCGGAGTCGAGTGGTGTATCATTTATCTATTAAAAAAACATCGGAAACATGAGAGAAATCATGATTAAAAATAATAATGCTATCACGTTTATTGACAAAAAGTTGTTAAGTAAGACGTCAAGATAGCGGGAGAATTAAGCAATTTAAATATAAGTTTAATACTTGTAATATAAGTGTAATTCATAGGCATCGTTCGTTATTCAGAGCTATAATTCGAAATCAAATGATTATTTTGTATCGAACTCTTTGTCGGTCGTCGAAGTCGCTCGAAAATCTATTATGCGCGTTTAAGTAACAATAAAATCCTTGTTGATTAATTTCCGACGTCTTATTTAATAACAACTTTTTATCAATAAATGTGATAGCATTAGACTTTTATTGTCTTTCATCACGATTTTTCGCATGCTCCTGATGGTTTTTTCAAGATAAGCGATATATCACTTCGCTTAAATAGTTCTTCAATATAATAATTCGTACATATTGAAATTTTTTAATGTCAGCCGAAAAACTTAACATGCTTTATTTCTTTACTTTGAAGACTCAATTTATTAAAAATATCTGGCCTAACTTTTAATCGTTCGTTATTTGAAAAATAATTTGAGGACCACATAATTAATTTTCTTTAATTCAATTTTGATATATACATTTTTAAGAAAAAGCGGTTTTTTCCGATACGGCTCACATATTTGTATATAATAATAATATTCTTTAAATAAAATATGTAATAATATTATTCAAGTAGAACATAGGACATCAACAAGAGATTTTCATCGTGGCACACGGGATACATTTGCATATAGAGTATAATACTTAGAATGTTTGGTTAAATCCTTTATTTTATAATTCCAAATCATCCTTTATTCCATAATTTTACTAATCAAAGTGAAATAAAAAATATTATATAGACAATACTAGTTAATCTCTCCAATTTTTTCTAAAATAACAAGTATAGCTAGTTAGTTAATTCTCTATCGATACTCTTCTTTAAAGGAAGAGCGCGAATGTCTCAATTACATTAAAATTATATATATTTCTCTTGCTTACGTAGCGTATGTATCAAATGAACGATAAGCGCACTCGGCAACGAGAACACCCGTTAAGTTTCCCCATAAATTAGCGACGGGCTTGCCTCGGTTCGTCCATGTCCGCGAAAGAGCGGGTAAATATGCAATCATTTGATTGACGCAACCTCCCGTATATTTGATGACATTGTGGCGCTCGTCTCTAGGGGGGTGCGCATCATTTACGTTTCTCCCCCGAGCTCGCGTCCCTTTGATACTTGGCGCATTGACTGCAAACGCAGCAACATTACAGACTTTGTTTTTATTCTCGTTCTCGGTTTTTTTCTTCAATTAACGAGCAGACAGGTGCACAGAAGAAATTCGATTCGATTCGTAGGACAGGGACGTACGTTCTGATCATCGCGCTTTGACATACGGTAGAGTGTCGATTATCCGACATACCATCATTATAGATTAATATAAATCAACATAGATTAATTTTTATCTTGATTGAACTGCTCTTTATCCTTTTCTAATTTTTAGAACTAGAAAAAGATAAAAAATAAATCAAATAAATCAATTTAACCGAGATTAAAATTAATTTTTTACAGAAAACTGGACACTAGTTAAAGTCAAACGTGAACGTACATATTTTTTAAATCGAAAGCGACTTTTGTTTTACCGTTCTCTTATTTTATCATCTTATTTAAAACCGTCGTATTCGTATATAAATCGATATTAAGTTAATATGTAAATATAGAAACTGTAGGGCCAATTATTGATAAGAGATCGAAAGTAATTACAAGAACGGAGTACTTGTGGGTTTAACAAATGTTAAATGTTGTGAACGGAATGAGAACGGAGGATTCTGAATTAAAGAAAAAAATCTCGATCAGCTCCGTTATATACTTTTTTTCCGTTTCCTACAAAATCAGTTAAACCGCGAAATCCCTAATACACTTTATTATTATATTGTTAGATAATATATGTATTTTATAATTAAAAATACTTGCATTTCACATTTATACTCAGATTAAATAAATGCACAACTGCTTTAATATACTCCAGTGCGCATTTGTGCATCTAACCGAATTAATCTTTGTTTACAGCTCACTGGTCCGGTGACAAAATAAAGAATAATTAAAGTTTCAATAATACTCGAATAATCAAATTTTATTAGGACATGCGTTATGTAATCAAATAAACAAGTTAGATGACCCGGTCTATTGTATCTATAATTTTTTTTAAATATACATATTCTGTTATTCGGTCTAGTTAATTATCCGTTATGGTCCGATATGGTTCTCATATCCTGACTAGACTAATTGAATGTTCTCCTGCACTCCAATGCGTAATCGCATAGCGTAGCGAGTTTGTTCGTGAGTTTTGCTGAGTTTGACGAA